>NW_016107360.1:16562554-16577146 GCF_001604975.1 Cebus imitator | reverse complement strand
TTTTGTATTTTTAGTAGAGATGGGGTTTCAGCATGTTGGCCAGGCTGGTCTCAAACTCCCGACCTCAGGTGATCCGCCTACTTTGGCCTCCCAAAGTGCTAGGATTACAGGCCCCAGATATTAACTTTAATTGGTTTTGCATGTCATGTTCTAAAATAGCCTCCCACTTTTAAACTAGTGGTGTTTCCTTCTAGGCTTCTATCTTGTTTAACCATTCTGTTAAATAAAAATCACTGTGTACTGAGCATCACCAGGTGCCAGGGACTTCCTCTCTGAATCACATCGAGAGCTAGGGAAATGTTAGTGGTTCCCATAATGCTCATGCTTTTTGTATACGGAATCTGAATATGGAAGCAGTTTCTAAGCTGTTTCTCTGTATTTGGGAACCTTTTTATAACCTACTTAAGGGGATTCTTGAAGATATTCACAATATCAAAGTTAAAATAGAATTTTCTTTGTATCGAGCACTCGTAAACCAACCATTTATGTACTATCAATCTTCAGAGGATGCGCTTACTTTGGATTTATTTCTGCAAGTGCAGGATGCTTGTTGCTGTTCCACACCCTGTAGTTGTGAGTATTCTTCCATGCCGTAATAAAAGTTGTTCCATAGTCCGATAATATCTTTTCATTATCTGTCAAGTAAATAATTGAAAGAAGTTAAGCTCGGCTGTAGCCATGCAGGGATGTGAACATTAACAACCAAAAACGGTGAAGGATGACTTTATCCCCCTGCCCTCACATATTTGGGGGAGATAGCCTACCAGGTGTCAGGAAACTTGGGTCTAGCTCTAGAAATCCTGTTAAGAAGCTATGTGGCCTTTGGCAAGTCACTTAATCACTCAGAATGTCATTTTCTTAAGAGGGTTGAGCCAGATATTTTCCAAGGTTCCTTACAGCTCCAAAATATTTTCATGTTCTCTTTACCATTATGAGGACAGCATTATTAGTTGAACAAAAACTGTATGCTTGACAGTGAATAAACATACTGATTTACATGTATGGCAGAGGCAACTGGGATATCTTTCTGTTTTTATGAATGCCATCCACACCCCACCCTCTGCCGCCCAAAAGAAAATTAGGAATGAATACACAATGTGGTTCTTTCAGTCATGATTTTCTCTTTGGACTTTGTGTCATGATTTGGCATTTCATTCTTGAATTTCCCAGCATTTCACTGTCAAAAATACTTTTAAAAAGCCGGGTGTAGTGGTTCTTACCTGTAATCCCAGCACTTTGGGTAAGCGGACAGATTACCAGAGGTCATGAGTCTGAGACCAGCCTGGCCAACATGGTGAAACCCCATCTCTACTAAAAATACAAAAATTAGCTGGGAAGTGGTGGCATGTGCCTATAGTCCCAGCTACTCAGGAGGCTGAGGCAAGAGAATTGCTTGAACCTGGGAGGTGGAGGTTGCAATGAACTGAGATCATGCCACCGCACACTAGCCTGGGTGATAAGAGACTCCATCTCAAAGAAAAAATATACTAAAAACTGATAAAGTTGTCAGCTTTATCAATACTATGGGAAAACATCCATGCCTGTTTCCCTGACTTGGAAGACCAGAAATGGTTTGGAGAACTGATATAAATGGCTATTACTTCATATATTAACTGCATGTTGTTTGCATTGAAGGTAAAATACAAAGTACCTTTTGTTGGTAGAAAAGAAATGAATGAGATACACAGTTCCACACACAGCATGAAGAAGTTGTTCTAGGAACTTGTTCCTCAAGCAGTTCATTGGCTGAATTTCCTCTTTTGACCTTGTTACTTGTTAAGAGTTTGGGCCTAAGCCAAACTGTCTGGGATCAGAGCCCACCTCAGCCTCTTATCAGATGGATGAGCAAGCTATTTAACCTTTGTGGGCTTCATTTTCTCTTCTGTAGAAGGCGGTGACAAGGTACCTACCTCCAGGATTGTTGTGAGGATGAAATGAATTATTAGATGCAAAGTGCTCGGAACACTGGTCCCTGCACATATTTAATGTTCAAAAAAAAAAAAAAAGTAAGCTACCATTTTCAGTGCTTACAGCTTCCTGGGCAAATATTTTTTTAAAAAGCAAATTAATTACTCAAGCTACATGATGGTGGAGACTCGCTGAAGTTTTCTTTCTAGATTACTGAATGCTTTGGGGTTAAAGGATTTAATTTTGGTGTCTCAGCTGCTACATTTGTGGTGGTGGCAAACATTTAAAAATAACCCATTAACCAAATGAGGACTTGTTCCTTAACCATGTTTTACAAATGAAAAACACTCCTGAAACCTGATTTAAAACTACTTATGCACAATGTGAATAACTAACCTGGCAGCATGTGGTGGTGGTGGCTGGTGTTGATTAAAAAAAATCTATTGACACAACAATGTGAATGTATCTAATAACACTGTGGAATGACACATTTAAAAATGGTAAAAATGGTAAATTTTATGCTATATGTATTTCATCGCAATTTAAAAAATGGTTACAGTTAACTGAAGGAAAAAACACAAGCTCAACACATTTTTAACAACAGTAATGAGTATCTGCCAAATGTCCAAGGTGAAAGGCTCAATGCAGAGCTCCATTTTCACTATTTATACATTTTTTTCCCAAGAGGAATGAGATAGTTTTAATGCAGGAGTAAGCCCATGTTTACCTGTCCCATTTTAACCATTTAATAGGAATAATGTTTCTTAGAATGGGTTATAAATTTGGAAATTTAATCATTTACAACATGATTTTCAATGATTTCTGTTTTTTATATTCTTTTTTCTCCCTTTATAAATCTTAAAAACATGTAGGCAGTATTCATAAACAGCTGCCAAATATTGATATATCTTTCCACAGAAAGGAATACGAGGCAGCTATGTAAAAGTGATGATATATGTTCATGATGATATGTGTTGGTTCTATTATAAAGTAATACAAGGTTTCAGAAAACATGTATAAAGGGATCCATTTTTGTAAAAGGACCACCAAAAGTACCAATAAACTGAAATCCAAAATACATGCATAGGAAGTTCTGAAAGGCTATAAGGTACTCAAGATGTTAAAAGTGGCTCTGTATGAGGGAATAAGTGGTAATTTTTCTATATGGAATATGTATTTATTGTGTAATCCAAAACCTCATAGATGTTACAAAATGAAATATTATAGTAAAACAGCTACCTGTGTGCTCCACAGGGTTTCTTACCTAACTGCAGTGTGGCAGCCAGCAGGGCATGAATGTAGACTGCAAACTGGGCCCGGATCCATTCGTCACCTCCCTCCCAGCCCGTGCCATCTAGGAAGACGTCATCCCGATTCTCAGTCACGTGCCTCACTAGGTAATCTGCGAACCTTAGGTCTGCAGTGGTTGGGTTAAGCAGCTTCCTGAGTTCTGGATCATGAATCTGGATCAGAGCTTCTTCTACCTAGAGGGTATCCAGGTACAAGTCAGAGTCTGGGCATTCACGCAGACATCCATGCCACACTTTACAGAGTAACTACAGGGAAGGTGGAGCTGGAAATAAAAAATATGAATAATAGCATTCTCAAAAGGTGAGTCTAAGAAAGAGGTTTGTACACTGAAGTTTTCTATTTATAAAATGTTCATTTTCTGTTTTTAGAAAATACACACTTAAATAGAGAATTTTACATTATAAAAGTAATTCATGTAGATTGCAAATATTTAGGAAAATATAGAAATATATGTAAAAATCACATTTCACTAGCAGAAATGAACACATTTAACAAGTATAATTCCTTAAATACTTTTTCTTTTGCATGCAGATACTTAGAATATTCTTACTATGTAATATTTGACATACTAAGAAATGCATTTTACAGGTTAGTTTTGAAGTATAATAATAAAAGAAATTCCTATGAACGCACCAACCCACCATAGAACTAGAATGTAACCAAAAATGTTGAAGCAGCTCTGTGATCCTCCCATCTATATCCTCCTGTCTTGGAAAATGTATATATATTTTTCTTCTTCAAATTTGAAATTATAATAGAATGAAAAGTCCAGGATTCAAAAATACATTTATTACAACAATTTGCCCAAGAAATATGTTTCCATACTTTCTGTCAGAAACTACAAAAGCCTTTTATTTTTTGTTTTTGAGACAGAGTCTCACTCTATTGCCCAGGCTGGAGTGCAGTGGTGCAATCTCGGCTCACTGCAACCTCTGCAGCCTGGATTCAAGTGATTCTCCTGCCTCAGCCTCCCAAGTAGCTGGGATTATAAGTGTGTGCCACCATGCCTGGCTAATTTTTGTATATTTAGTAGAGAAAGCGTTTCACCATCTTGGCCAGGCTGGTCTTGAACTCCTGACCCCGTGATCCACCCATCTCAGCCTCTCAAAGTGCTGGGATTACAGGCATGAGCCATCATATCTGGCCTTTCTTTTGGAGACAGGGTCTCACTCTGTCACCTAGGCTGGAGTGCAGTGCTGCAATCTTGGCTCACTGCAACCTCTACCTCCCAGGTTCAAGTGATTCTCCTGTCTCAGCCTCCTGAGTTGCTGGGACTACAGGCACACACCACCACACCCAGCTAATTTTTTTTTTTTGTATTTTTAGTAGACATGGGGTTTCACCATGTTGGCCAGAGGCTGGTCTTGAACTCCTGACCTCAGGTGATCCACCCACCTCAGCATCTAAATGTGCTGGGATTACACGCGTGAGCCACTGCACCAGGCCTCATAAAATTTCTTTGTCAAAAGTTATTTCAGGCTGTGTGCAGTGGCTCACGCCTGTAATCCCAGCACTTAAGGACGCCAAGGCAGGTGGATCACCTGAGGTCAGGAGTTCGAGACCAGCCTGGCCAATGTGGTAAAACCCCATCTCTACAAAAATTGAAAAAATTAGCTGGGTGTGGTAGCAAGCACCTGTAATCCCAGCTACTCGGGAGGCTGAGGCAGGAGAATCACTTGAACCCGGGAAGTGGAGGTTGCAGTGAGCCGAGACCATGTTATTCTACTCTAGCCTGGGCAACAAGAGCGAAACTCTGTCTCAAAAAAGAAAAAAAGATTATTTCAATTGTAAAATAACAAATTTCTTATATATTGATGTCAAATATTTATGCATAGCTTCCTTCTTGGTATCAAGAGCATTCTAAACAGGCTAGAAGGATTAAAATTACTTAAACAACAAACACATTTTTAAAATCGTGAGGTACTGATAGGCCCAGTTGCCCAGATTGGTATCCTGGTTTACCCATTTACTGGGTGTTTGATATTGTACAAATCACTTAATCTCTCTGTTCCTCAGCCTCTGCAGTGTAAAATGTGGATAGTATAGTGCTATTGACTGGGTTGTTATGAGAATAAGACCAGTTAATACACATAAAATACTTACAATACATGACATGCAGTTACAATTATTAGCATTTCTAGTGTTGTTACTATACATTCATAACTGTAGTTAAGAAAGGAAAACTGGGATAAGCAGGGCCAAATACACACACTCACACATAAACGTACTTCCACAATGGCATCACTGAGGTGTTTCTGTTGTCGAAAAAGGATGTTAGTAGCTCCAGCAACAAATCCCCGAACGGTGACATCGGAGAGAAGATGATGCTGCTGCAATGCCATGTAAGGCAAACACAGATATCCCTATGAATTAGAAGAGTAATAGAAAATATCAGAAAAGTAAAAGGTTACCTTTCTCTTTAAACTTGAGAGGTAACAGTCAGAAAAGAAACTCCCATTCTTCCTGCCCTGTAAATCAGCTAATCTTGGACTCCCAGGGGAACTTCAAGTTTTGACTGTAATAAGTCCAGTTAATGATTAGCCAATTGTCTCCATGAATGGTCAAATCTTGCCAAGATGGTTTAATATGAAGGCTGTCTTTCTTGATCACTTTGTTCTTGTTTAATTTAAAAGCCTCTACAGAAACTAATGAATGGAACTGTTTCATTTAGGAGATGAAGCATTGCACTTGTTAATAAGTACATTGTTTAGTAGAAGGCTGTTAAAAATTTTAAATACATGCATCTACACATAAACACTCCAAAGTAGTATTAGGAGAATAGGAAAGCACTGCATAGCATTTGTTACATTGTCCTATGCTAAAAATCATGCACAAAGATTTCAAGATATTTGCTATTAAATATTTAAAACAAAAATGACACTGGTAGTATTTGTGTATTTAATTAATTTCCATTTGAATTTTATTTGAAAACAGCATTTGCTCCACCTTTTTGAGATGGTCTTGCTCTGTGACCAGACTGGAGTGCAGTGGCATGATCTCAGCTCACTTCAATCTCCGAATCCCTGGTTCAAGCTATTCTCCCACCTCAGCCTTCCGTGTAGCTAGGACTGCAGGCGCAAGCCACCACGCCCAGCTAATTTTTGTATTTTTTTTTAGTAGAGATGGAGTTTCACCATGTTGGCCAGGATGGTCTCAATTTCCTGACCTCATGATCCACCCGCCTTGGCCTCCCAAAGTGCTGGGATTACAGGCGTGAGCCACTGCGCCCAGCCCACAAATTGATGTTCTTTATTGCAACTAGGGGAGCACTCTGTGTAGCTAATAGGTGGTTGTTAAATACTGAATATGAAAAGACTTTCAAAAGTTAGAATATATGTCTAGTAATTTGGTTATATTCTTACTCTTGATAATGTCTTCCTTGCTTGATCACACCCTAACTAGCAGCAGCAGCAACAATAAATCCATGTCTTTGCATCAGAGATGCTCAGTACAGAGCTTCTCAACCCAGGCTCCTCATTCAGAATCAGTATTATATTTCACAATAACAACAAAACTAAAAAGTATGTTTAAAAAAAAATAAGGTCAAAGCTTTTAAAAAATATTTAAAAATCCTTTAAAAATGTATAAATATACATGCTTTTTGGCCCAGCATTCTACTTGTAATTTATCCTACAGTATCCTAGAAATATTATATCATGTATGATGTTATATTTATGAAAATAAATGTAATATCAAAAGACTAGAATCCAAACCGTTCATTAATAGCGGACTAAATAAATGTTCATCCATACACTGAACCCTGCAGCCATAAAAAATGATGTTCATCTCCAAAGAATATTACGGGCTGGGCATGGTGGCTCATGCCTGTAATCCTAGCACTTTGGGAGGCTGGGGCAGGAGGATCACTTGAGGTCAGGAGTTCGAGACCAGCCTGGCCAACATGCTGAAACCCTGTCTCTACTAAAAATTCAAAAATTGTCCAGGCATGGTTGCGGGCAGCTGTAATCCCAGCTACTCAGGAGGCCAAGGCAGGAGAATTGCTTGAACTCAGGAGGTGAAGGGTGCAGTGGGCCAAGATCGCACCGTTGCACTCCAGCCTTGAAAAAAATAAAAATATTATGTAAAAAAGAATCAGGGGGCTGGGCATGATGACTCACATCTGTAATCCCAGCACTTTGGGTGGCCAAAGTGGCAGGACTGCTTGAGCCCAGGAGTTCAAGATTGGCCCAGGCAGCAGAGTAAGACATTGTCTCTAGAAAAAAAAAATTAAAAAGGTTAGGAGTGGCAGCCCATGCCTGTAATCCTGGCACTTTGGGAAGCCGAAGAGGGCAGATTACCTGAGGTCAGGAGTTCGAGACTAGCCTGGCCAACACGGTGAAACCCCATCTCTATTAAAAAATATAAAAATGAGCTGAGCATGATGGTGCGCACCTGTAATCCCAACAGCTTGGGAGGCTGATGCAGAATTGCTTGAACCCGGGAGGTGGAGGTTGCAGTGAGCTGAGATCACACCATGGCACTCCAGCCTGGGTGAAGAGAGCAAAAACTAGGTCTCAGAAAAAAAAAGAATAAAGGTTAAAAATGGGCACATTCTGCCACCATTTGTAAAAAGGGAGGGGAAAAATATGCATTTGTTTTTGCATAGAATACCCCCAGAAGGAAACACAAGACAGTGACAATGTTGGCTGCCACTAGAGAGGGCAGCTGGATAGCAGGGGATGGGACGGAAGGGAGACTTTATTAGCATTCTTGTGGGTCCAGCTACTCAAGAGACTGAGGTAGGAGGACAGCTTGAGCCTAGGAAGTCAAAGCTGCAGTGAGCTGAGATCATGCCACTGCTCTCCAGGCTGGGTGACAGAGTGAGACTCTGACACAAACAAGTTGTACCATTACCTTTAGTCATGATCAACTTTTAGTAATGATCAACTTAGCCTACATTTAAATGTATGGTGGCAAAAAGAGCAAGGGTCCTTTCACACAAAGCAGCCTCCACGCCCAAGCCCACTCCTGCCTTTCCACTTTTCTAAGCACTTAAACTTCCATATTTGAAACTGCAGTATACAGTGGTTTTAAAAACCTCCAAACATATTATTGGTGATATACTTGTACACCCATGCTTTGTAGCAGCACTATTCACAATAGCCAAGAGGTAGAGGCAACCCAAATATCCAATGATCGATGGATTGATAAACAAAATGTTGAACATATATACCATGGAATATTATTCAGCCTTAAAAAGGAAGGAAATACTGTCACATGCTACAACATGGATGAAGCTTGAGGACATTATGTTAAGTGAAATAAGCCTGTCAAAAATAGACAGATACTGTTTAATGCCTCTTATATGAGGTACTTAAAGTAGACAAATCATAGAAAAAAGAATGGTGGTTACCAGGGGGTGGGCGAAGTAGGGGAAATGGGGATTTGTTCATGGGTATAGTTTCAGTTCTGTAAGGCGAAAAGGTTTTGAAATCCGTAGCACAAAAGTGTGAATAACAGTTATCACAACTGAACTATATATTTTAAAATGGTAAAGATCGTAAATTTTGTGTTTTTACCATAATTAAAAAACAAACAAAACCACATCTCAATGAGGGGAATCGGGTAGAACTCTTCTGAGCGGGTCTAAGGAGCTGCAGAAGAATAGTGTGCCTTCTTTCACACAACTCAGAAGGGGCCAGGAAGTGACTGGGATCAAGGGCCATTTTCTCATCACTTCTCTAGTCAAGGATGATATTAAGAAGTGTGGTTACAAATTGGTAGCCTCCAAGTTGCAGCAAGGTCAATTCTCTCCAAAACTGATCTATGGTCTAAATGTAATGGCTATCAAAACCTCCATCTGTGTAAGTGTATAACTATGAACTGGAGAAGCTAATTCTAAAACTGATGAGGAAATGCCAAGGACTAAGAAACTCTTGAAGAACAATAGTAAGACACAAGGCTTTCCTCTCACCAGCACGACTTACAGGTCATTAGCACAATGTGGGGACTGACACAGGGACAAATATACTAATGGAACAGCAACAAGAGTCCAGAAACACACACTTCCCCAAGCAAACACAAAAATCAATTCCAGGTAGAGAAAAACCAAAATGTGAAAGTCAAAACTATAAAGCTTAAGAAAAATAGGCCACGTGGTGGCTCATGCCTGTAATCTTAGCACTTTGGAAGGCTGAGGCAGGCGGATCGCCTGAGGTCGGGAGTTTGAGACCAGCCTGACCAACATGGTGAAACCCCGTCTCTACTAAAAACACAAATTAGTTGAGCGTGATGGTACATGCCTGTAATCCCAGCTACTCAGGAGGCTGAGGCAGAGGAATCACTTGAACTTGGGAGGCGGAGGTTGCAGTGAACTGACATTGTGCCATTGCACTCCAGACTGGGCAACAAGAGCAAAACTGTTTCAAAAAATATGTATATATTAAAATATATATATTTATAATATATATATTAAAATATATATGTATTTTAAATACGTATATTTTAAATACATATTATTTAATATATTTTTAGTATATATATAAATATAACATGTATATTTTTAATATACATATTAAACATATTTGAATATATTTTTAATACATATATTTTAATACACATATTTAATATATACTTTAAATACATATATATATATATATATATATATATATATATGAGAATGTCTTTATGATCCTGAGGTAGGAGAGAATTCCTTATACAAGAATTCCAAAGGCAGGTGCGATGGCTCATGTCTGTATTCCCAGGACTTTGGGAGGCTGAGGCACGCGGATCACTTGAGGTCAGGAGTTCCAGGCCAGCCTGGCCAACATGGTAAGACCCTGTCTCTATTATATATACAAAAATCAGCCAGGCATAGTGGTGGGTACCTGTAATCCCAGCTACTTGGGAGGCTGAGGCAGGAGAATTGTTTGAACCTGGGAGGTGGAGGTTGCACTAAGCCGAGATAATGCTAACATACTCTAGCCTGGGGAACAGAGTGAGACTCTCTCTCAAAAAAACAATACAAACAAACAAAACCCATAACAAGAATTCCAAAGAACTTGTTTATTCACTGACTATAAGGGGAAGAATCTAGCTTTTAACGCATACTATGCAAAAAGAAATCCAAATAGCCAACAAGTATATGAAAAAGATGTTCAAGCTCAGTAGCAATGATCAAAAAACGCAAACTAAGAGCCACACAGTATCATCAGATTGACTAAAACTAGTCTGACAATATCAAGTGTGGGGAATGTGGGGCAATAGGAACTCTGATACATGGCTTATGAGAATGGTAACTGTTATAACCGCTTTAGAAAATAATTTGGAATTATTCAGTAAGGCTGAAGGATACTCATTTTCTATGATCAAGTATTCTTTCCTTTAGGCATTGGATCCTAGAGACACTCTGGCACGTATACCTCAAAATCCCTGAACAGGAACTTCACACCAGCATTATTTATAGTAGCCAGAAACTGGAAAAAATGTAGATATCCATCCATAGGAAAAATGACAAACTGCAGAATAGTCATATAATGGGACATTGCCAGGGAATAATAATATACAGCTTCATGCAAAACATGGGTAAAACTATAAACAATGCTGAGAAAAAAATAGTTCTCGGAGTATCCCCATTTTTCTAAGAAAAAGACAATGTTATTTTTCTTAGAAAAGACAATGCTATCTTTTTTCTTCTCTTTTCTCGATTTCCTATTCCCCACACCCTAATTAGCTCTTTAGAAATGCAATTTCTAAATTTTACCTCCCTTTTTACCTCCCCTTCACCACACACTCCCTTTAGGGCAAGTTCATCTAACAATGTGCTTAAAAGCTCTGCAGTGGTTCCAGGACTCTTACCCACCAGGAGACTGCCTAGAGAGACAACAGTCAATTTACAACACAGAGTGTCCATCAGGAAGCTCTACCACCTGGAGAGTTTCAGAGTTTTAGCCACCCTACAACCTACTTCTGCCCATGAAGATGCCAACTATACCACCCGGTAGATAAGGCACTGAAGTACATGAACCTCCACCTGCTTGGTTCCTCTTCTGTGTGCCATTTATGCCAGGCACACTTTTTATATTTCTTATAAAAAGTACCCACTTCCTGCTCCAAAAGTGAAGCAGGAGCCTTAAGGCAGGAAGCTTGTACTTCTTCCCCTAACCTAGTTTTGGAGTAAGTCACTTCATACCACACCTTGCTCTTGTTAATTGGACTCTGCAAGCACCAAGTACTGAACCTGCATTTGGTTACAGTTCCACTTAAAATTTATAAACATATATCTCTCACTTTTCAGAGAGTCAATTAGGTTATCTGCAGGTTCACTAAACTTGAAAATGACAATCTGCAAGCAAGTGAGCCAACTATAAACTTAGAAGCATTCATTCATTCATTCATTTTTTTGAGAAAGGATCTTACTCTGTCACCCAGGCTGAAGTGCAGTTGGCACAATCTCAGCTCACTGCAACCTTCACCTCCCAGGTTCAAGAGATTTTCCTGTCTCAGCCTCCCAAGTAGTGGGGACTACAGGCACCTGCCACCCCACCTGGCTAATTTTTACATTTTTAGTAGAAAAGGGGTTTCACTATGTTGGCCAGGCTGGTCTTGAACTCCTGAACTCAGGTGATCCACCTACCTTGGCCTCCCAAAGTGTTGGGATTACAGGCTTGAGCCACTGCGCATGGCCAGAAGCAATATTTAAATGAGTTTAATCTGAGTGGCAGGTAAAAGAATAGTTTCCAACTACATATACTTTTAACTGTTTCATAAATCTGTGACTTTAAAAAGTTCGGGATTGGGCCAGGTTCAGAAGGTCGTGGTGGGTGAATCACTTGAGCCCAGGAGTTCGAAACTAGCCTGGGCAACATGATGAAACTCTGTTTCTACAAAAAAAATGCAAAAATTAGTTGGGTGTTGTGGTACACGTCTGTAGTCCCAGCTGCTTGGGAGGCTGAGGCGAGAGGATCATTTGAGCCTGGAAGGTCAAGGCTGCAGTGAGCTGAGATCATGACACTGCATTCCAGACTGGATGAAAAGCAAAACTCTGTCTCAAAAATAAACTAAGTTACAAATAAAATGAAATTTAAGGGAATTCTAAATTAAGTCATCTTTTGGTGGAGGTAACTGTGTATTTTTTTTTTTAAAGTACCAGATTTAATAAAAACCAAATAAAGTGACTACTGCTCTTAAAAATTTAAAAACTCAGCAGAACAGAACTTGAAATCACCTTCCTTATCTCTCAAACACTGAAAGTCACATTTCTTTGGTTATAGATTGAGGTAACTTTAAAAAAAAATTAAATGTAAAACAATTTTATTTTTATTCTCTACCCCCAGTGCTTCATTTGACTAGCCTTAAACATTACTGTTATTATTTTGGCAGGGTGTGGTGGCTCACACCTATATAGCCCCAGCTACTTGGAAGGCTGAGGCAGGCTGACTGCTTGAGCTCAGGAGTTCAAGACCAGCCTGGACAATATGACAAAACCCCATCTCTACCAAAAATTAGCTAAGCGTGGTGGCATGTGCCTGTAGTCCCAGCTACCTGGGAGGCTGTGGTGGGAGGATCGTTTGAGCACGGGAGATAGAGGTTGTACAGAGCTGAGATTGTACTGCTGCATCCCAGCCTCGGCAACAGAGTGAGACTCTGCCTCAAAAAAAAAAAAAAAAAAAAAGAAAAGAAAAAGATTATTATTAATTTTATTTTTTAAAATAATTATTTGTTGAGATGAGGTCTTGCTCTTTTGACCAGGTTGGAGTGCAGTGGTGTCACCATGGCTCACTGCAGTTTCGATCTCCTGAGCTCAACTGATCCTCTCACCTCAGCCTTCCAAGTAGCTGGGACTGCAGCCACATCCCACCATGTCAATTTTTGTGCTTTTAGTAAAGACGGGGTTTCACCATGTTGGCTAGGATGGTCTCGATCTCTGGACCTCGTGATCTGTCTGCCTTTGCCCCCCAAAGTGCTGGGACGACAGGTGTGAGCCACCACGCCCGGCCCCAGCTAATTTTTTAATTTTTACCTTTAGTAGAGTCAAGGTCTCACTATGTTGCGCAGGCTGGTCTCAAACTCCTGACCTCAAGTGATTCTTCTGCCTTGGTTGAGTTAAAGTTTTTAAATTGACAATAATTGCATTGAGGTAATTTCTAATTAGAGTTCCATTACAGTGATGGCTCAATTAATTTTACTAAATAATGGCAATAATCTCATAACTGGAAAAAAGGGAGAAAGCTGATGCATGAGATTAAAGCAGGTGAGACTCCGAGCTCCAAGGGCTCCAGTCCTTTCTGGCCAGTCCTCCACTAACTACTTTGCTCCACTGTGCGGCCAGTTCCCAAACACTTTCAGTAGCAAGATGGGAAGACCTAGCATCAGGAAAGAATGGAAGGAAAGCCCTCAGAATTTTTTTTTTTTTTTTTTTTTTTTGGACAGGGTCTTGCTCTGTCACTCAGGCTGGAGTGCAGTGGCATCTCAGCCCACTGTAACTTCCACCTCCTGGGTTCAAGCCATTCTCCTGCCTCAGCCTCCCCACTGGGATTACAGGCGTGAACCACCACACCCAGCTAATTTTTGTATTTTTAGTAGAGATGGGGTTTTGCCATCTTTACATTGCTTTGTCTAATTTGTCAGCAACCTGACAAAGCCAAAATCCCTCTCCAGTTAATTTCCCTCTTGATATCATCACAGTAGTAAAAGTTAGAGGTCAAGTGGGTGAAACAGCAAAGTCAGGGCTCCAAAAGGTACAGGAAGTCATAACACAGTTCAGAAAGCCCATAATTTGTGGCTATCTGCTTTACCAGTAGTCTGAGAAACGTGAGTTTTCTTCCCAAATTCTTAAATTCCAGTTTTAAGAAACGGCATTGGATTAATCATGAAATCAGTTAAGATAATTTCAGAATCCCAAGCAGGTCACAAAATGAACAAAGATGGCATTCTATACTAACTATTCACCAATAATGACTATGGACAAGTACATCTTTGCAAAGCTGAGTAAACTCAGAGAGAATTTATTGAAGAATATAGAAGAGGAATAAATACTTGTTTAAGCCAACACTACCCATCTTTCTTTTCCACAGAAACTTTTACTTCGTGGATACCAGACAGTATTCGGGGAAAAGAGAATACTTTGTTCTAGTAACCGGAAAGGTGGTGCATCTAACTTTCATGGTACACTGTAAGATCACAGACGGCAAGAATTCAGAATCTAGTAAGGTGCCTGGCACATGGAAGGTCAATAAATACAGCTGGTGCTTCACATCTGTGGGTTCCACATACCAGATTCAACCAAGCTTGGATTAAAAATATTGAGAAAAGGGCCGGGCGCGGTGGCTCAAGCCGGTAATCCCAGCACTTTGGGAGGCCGAGGCGGGTGGATCACGAGGTCAAGAGATCGAGACCATCCTGGTCAACACGGTGAAACCCCGTCTCTACTAA
>NW_016107360.1:16530347-16562373 GCF_001604975.1 Cebus imitator | reverse complement strand
AGAAAAATGATAATACAAAATTTAAAAACCCAGCATAATAACTATTCACATAGCATTTACATTATATTAGGTTTTATAAATAATCTAGAGGTGATTTAAAGTATTCAGAAGAAGCCGGGCACAGTGGCTCACGCCTGTAATCCCAGCACTGTGGGAGGCTGAGGTGGGTGGATCACCCGAGTTCAGGAGTTCCAGACCAGCCTGGTCAACATAGTGAAACCCTGTCTCTATTAAAAATACAAAAATTAGCTGGGCATAGTGGTGGGCACCTGTATTCCCAGCTACTCAGGAGGCTGAAGCAGGAGAATTGCTTGAACCTGGGAGGTGGAAGCTGCAGTGAGCCAAGGTTCTGCCACTGCACTCTAGCCTGGGTGACAGGGTGAGACTTCATCTCAAAAAACAAACAAAACAAAAAAAGCATATGGGAGGATGTGGACAGGTTATATGCAAATACTATGCGACTATATAAGTGACTTGAACATTCTCTAATTTTGGTATGGGGGAAGTTCCTGGAACTAGTCTCCCATGAATAATGCGGGATAACTGTACTTACAGAATAATAAATGAAATAGATTTTTTTTTTCTGCTCTACTTTGAAAAACAATTCACAAATAGTAATAAAAGTATTTCTACAAAGGATGAAAAACAAAACATCCGAACAGTGTAGAATCCGGAATATGTCTCAGCATCTGTGTACTTTATTTTTATATACATACAGGGTCTTACTCTAAAGTCCAAAGTTCAGGCTGGAGTGCAGGGGCACAGTCATGGCTCACAGTAGCCTCAAAGACCTGGGCTCAAGAGATCCTCTTGCCTCAGCCTCCCAAGTAGCTGTGACTATAGGCATATGCCATCGTCTCCAGAAAATTGACTTTACTTTTTTGTAATGATGAGGTGTGGCTTTATTGAACATTCTGGTTTCTAGATCCTGGTTTCAAGCAATCCTCCCTGCCTCGGCCTCCCAAAGTGCTGAGATTACAGGTGTGAGATGCTATGTCCAGCCCAGTGTAACTTTTGATCCAGTGAAGTTGACTGCTTCATCTTAATGCATTATTGACATTAAGAAATGATGTCCTGAGAAGATGTGATTTAAAGATTCAATTTGATTTACTATATTGCATTTAAGTTATTTAAAAATTTCAAATATATTCTGAATGGTTTTTATAAAAAGATAGTGTTAGAACACATTTAGCCAAAACACTATTATATCCAAGTGAAGTTTACTAATATATTAAGTACACTTAAGTATATGTATTAAGTATACTTAGTAAATATATATGTATACTTATTTTAGTTATAACATATCACTTACATAACTTATATCACTTATAAGGCTTATTAAGTTAGACATCTAAGCTTTTTTCTTTTAAAATTATAGTATGTTAATATATATAGGCACCTCTTTTTATTGTACTTCACTTTATTGTGCTTTTTATAAATTGAAGGTTTATGGCAATCCTGCAACTAGCAAGTCTATCAGTGCCATTTTTCCAACAGCCTGTGCTCATTTCCCTGTTTGTCGCATTTCAGTAATTCTCACAATATCTCACACATTTTCCTTATTATTGTACTTGTTATGTTGATC
The DNA here is from genome assembly GCF_001604975.1 of Cebus imitator. Taxonomy (NCBI): domain Eukaryota; kingdom Metazoa; phylum Chordata; class Mammalia; order Primates; family Cebidae; genus Cebus; species Cebus imitator. Next base: position 16,560,788 of record NW_016107360.1, on the reverse strand, counting down.
TGTGATCAGTGATATTTGATGTTATTACTGTAAATGTTTTGGGGTGACATGAAACACACCCACATAGACAACGAATTTAATAAATATTGTGTGTGTTCTGACTTCTCCACTGACTGGCCATTCCTGTCTCTTCTCCTCTCCTCAGGCCTCCCTATTCCCTGAGATGCAGCAATATTTAAATTATGCCAATTAACAACCCAACAATGGCATCTAAGGGTCTAAGTAAAAGGAAGAGTCTCACATCTTATTCAAAATCAAAAGCTAGAAATGACTAAGTTAAAAGGCATGTCGAAAGCTGAGACAGACATAAATCTATGCCTCTTGCACCAAACAGCCAAGTTGTTGATGCAAAGGAAAAGTTTCTGAAGGAAATTAAAAGTGCTGCTAAACACACTTTTTTTTGCCAGTGAACTCACAAATGGTAAGAAAGTGAAACAACAGCCTTATTGCTGATAAGCAGAAAGTCTGAGTGATCTGGATAGAAGATCAAAAACCAGATAGAACATTCCCTTAAGCCAAAGCCTAATCTGGAGAAAGGCCCTAACTCTTTTCAATTCCATGAAAGCTGAAAGAGGTGAGAAGATGCAGAAGTATGAAACCAGCAGAGTTAGCCCACAATGTTTAAGAAGCTGCTTCTATAACATAAAAGTGCAAGGTGAAGCAGCAAGTGCTGATACAGAAGATGTAGCAAGCTATTCAGAAGATCTAGCTAAGGTCCTTGATGAAGGTGGTTACAGATTTTGAATACAAAAGATTTTCAATAAAGAAAACGGTTTTCTATTGGAAGAAGATGCCATCTAGGACTTTTGTAGGTAGGCAAGTAGCATATGCCTGGCTTCAAAGCTTCAAGAACAAGCTGACGCCAATGATCATTTACCATTCCCCAAATCCTAGGTCCCTTTAGAGTTATGCTAAATCTCCTGCCTGTGCTCCAGAATGGAACAACAAAGCCTGGATGACAGCATATCTCTTTATAGCATGGTTTACTGAATATTTAAGGCCTACTACTCAGGAGAAAATAAAAAAAGATTCCTTTAAAAATATTGCTGCTCATGACAATGCATGTGGTCATTTAAGAGCTGTAATGAAGATATACAAGGAGAAACATCCACTCTGGAGCCCATGGATCAAGGAGTCATTTTGACTTTCAAGTCTTATTATTTAAGAAACACATTTCTTTTTTGTTTTTTGAGACACAGTTTCGCTGTTGTTGCCCAGACTGAAGTGCAATGGCGCGATCTCGGTTCACCGCAACCTCCGCCTCCTGGGTTCAAGCAATTTTCCTGCCTCAGCCTCTGCCTCAGCTGGACTACAGGCATGCACCATCATACCCAGCTAATTTTTGTATTTTTAGTAGGGACGAGGTTTCACCTTGTTGACCAGGATGGTCTCGATCTCTTGACCTCGTGATCCGCCCGCCTCGGCCTCCCAAAGTGCTGGGATTATAGGCATGAGCCACCGTGCCCGGCCTTAAGAAACACATTTCATAAGGCTATAGCTGCCATGGATACTGATTCCTTTGATGGATCTGGGAAAAGCAAACTGAAAATCTTCTGGAAAACATTATTCTAGATGCCATTAAGAACATTTGTGATTCAGAGGAGGAGGTCAAAATATCAGGATTAACAGGAGTTTGAAAGAAGTTGATACTACTCTCATGAATAACTTTGAGGGGTTCAAGTCCTTGGGGGAGATTTGGTGGAAACAGCAAGAAAATTAGAAGTGGAATCTCAAAATGTGACTGAACTGCTGCAATCTCGTGATAAAACATGAATGGATAAGGAGCTGCTTCTTATGAATAAGGAGAGTGGTTTCTTGTGATGGAGTCTACTCCTGGTGAAGATGTGAATGTTGTTAAAATGACAACAAAGGAGTTTTATTCATTTATATTTAAATAACAAATTAAAAATTATTTTATAATTATACTTCACTTTAGTGTACTTTTTACATAATTATTTAAATTTTATTCTCTTTGTTGCTTTTAAAATAATTATTAAATTTTAAATAATAAACATTTATTATTTAAAAAATAACAGAGTCTCCCTCTGACACCCAGTCTGGAGTGCAGTGGCGTGATCATAGCTCACTGTATCCTCAACCTCCCGGGCTCAACTGATCCTCCTAACCTCAGCTTCCCAAGTAGCTGGGACCACAGGCATGAGTTACCACATCTGGCTAATCAAACTCCTGGCCTCAAGTGATCCTTCTGCCTCAGCCTCCTAAAGTTTTGGGATTACAGGCATGAGCCCCTCTGCCCAGCCTAAAGTATTTTTAAATTAAGATATGTACATTTAAAAAAAGACCTATTGCTATAGCACACTTTAATAGACTATAGTATAGTATAAATATAACTTTTATATGCATTTGGAAACAAAAAAATTCCTGAGACTCACTTTATTGCAGTGTTCTGCAACTAAACCATAGTATCTCCGAGATATGCCTGTATTTATTGAGTGCAATCCAGGCATTCTGAACTTCCTTAATTCTTTAAGGAGAAACCTTAATAATTAAAATAGACCCAAGACAGTGACTGTGCATGTGACTCACATCTACTAAGTTTCAAAACATTTACCAATCAAAATCCCCTGTACTTCCCTACAGGCTTATACAATGGCCACAGATGCCACGGTACCATATAGTTGGTATGTATTTTACAGTTTCAAGGAAAATTTTCCACCTGAAAATGTGTTGAATATCAAAAGTTCAAAAGTTATACTCTAAAAGGATTTTTCAAATTCTTTAAGGAATTCAGTAATAAACATTACACTTTACCTTTGTGAAGATGGCCAGGGGCATGCCATACTGGTCCTCTTCCAAACCGGAAATGAGCCCTGGTGTCAGGACCACCTGCCCCGTATTAGCTTGAGGTTGTACAGTAATTGGAAGACTCTCTGAGGGGACAGAGTCCTTTGGAAATAAGTTTGTCTGGTCTGATCCCAGCTGTTCCCTTTCTTTCAAGTTGGGGTCCTCTAAAACACTAGGATCCAAGGTTTCCCAGTCACTTTCTGAGGACTCTGGAGATGGGCGAGATGGAGGTTTCAAATATTGATTGGTATCACTGGGTTCCTGCCCTTTGCTGCTGTCTTCTCCTTGGAGCAAAGGCTCTTCAGTCTTCATGACAGCATCTCCTCCATGGTTTCCTGCCATTACTTTCCTGACAGTTCCCAAGTTGGTATGTGAAATGTCAGAAGTGGATGCAGAAACAAAATCATCTGTACGTGGGTTATTTTCCTGAAGCCCACCATCTTCAGACATACTTTTCCGGGGTCTATACTGAGAACAGTCACTGAGACCATGTTCAATCATGCCTAAAACATGCAATATTGGAGAAGAGCTTGGCTTATAATAGAGAAGAAAATAAGAGCTATATATTTTATTAGTAGACTCTCCTATAAAACTGAATAAGCTTGCACACATTTCAATTAAAAACAAAAAAAACAGAAAGAAACCCAGACAAAAGAGAGAAACCTATTTCTAAAAGGAAAATGTCATATTAAATTAGAAATAACCTTAATGAGTTTATCTTTGAAAATTTTATTACTGAAAGTTTAAGTTTCAGTATAAGTTAAACAAAAGAAAGAGTAGATACTGCTGTTTTCTTACCTGGAAAAAGGGATAATACAGTCATCAATGCACCCACCAATTTATTCACTGGAGAAATATAAAAAAGAACCTGAAATGGAGTAAATTAAAATCAAATTAGAAAATCCATGAAGCAATCCATAATGATCAAATAAAAAAAAAAGGAAAAATTCTTTATATAAGAATAACAGCTAATAAACATAGAAGTAATGATAGAAAAAAAATCACCATTTAGCATCCACCATGATTTAGGTACACATTCCCAACAAATGCTAAAACTACTATGAAAGGTTGCTGGGCAACAAAATATTCACAATGTCTGAAATTTATCATTCTATAGATTACCTATTAAAGTGGCAACCACCACCTCAATCAAATGAGCAAACTTCACATCACCAATACTGCTACCACAAATAGTTACGGGACTCCTAATATCATGTCCTGACAGAGACACACCACTACCTGTGTAGGATTCTTGCTAAAAAGGCTTAATCTGAAACTAGCCACAAGAAAACAAACAAATCTCACCCAGAACACCAGTCTGGATTATTTTTAAAATGACAGTCTCATAAAATATAGAAAGAAAAGAAGAAACAAAAAAAAAGAGAGGTGGCAGAACTGTTTGAAATAAAAGAAAGCTAGCATACATGATCCTTGATTGGATCCCAGATTGAAAACAACAATCAGGCCAGTTGTGGTGGCTCATGCCTGTAATCCCAGCACTTTGGGAGGTCAAGGCAGGAGGGTTGCTTGAGGACAGGAGTTCAAGACCATCCTGGGCAACATAGCGAGACCCTATCTCTATTCTTTAAAATTAAAAATTAAATAATTTTTTTAAAAAGAAAACAATAATTAGCTACAAAGGACATTATGACATCTGGGGAAATTTGAAAACGGACTGTAACAGATTTCACTCATCTCAGTATTAAATTTCTTGAATGCGAAAATGGTATTTTGGTTATGTAGGAATATATTCTTATTCTTAAGAAACACATCCTGAAGTATTTAGGGGTGAAATATCATAATGTCTACAAATTACTTCCAAGGTATTTTGACTCGGGGGAAAAAAATGAACATATATAAAGGAATATAGACTTGAGTGTGTTGGCTCATGCCTGTAATCCCAGCACTGTGGTCCCAGCTACTCAGGAGGCTGAGGTGAGAGAATTGCTTGAGCCTGGGAGTTAGAGTTGCAGTGAGCCATGAACGCACCACTGCACTCTAGCCTGGGCAACAGAGCAATACCCTGTCTCAAAAAATGAAAAGAAATTCAAAGTGTTCTGTGGCTGGATGGGATGATGGCTGCATAATATGAATGTACTTAACACTACTGAGTTGTACACCTTAAAATGGTTATGATAATAAATTGTATGTTATGTGTATTTTATCAAATTTTTAGAAATTAAAACAATTTTTTTGCAACACCACACTAGTATGGTGGGTTCATTTAAAAAAAAAACTCTTTTTTTTCTGTGTGAAGGAGTACATATTTATTAATTTATTTTGAGATGGAGTCTCGCTCTGTCACCCAGGCTGGAGTGCAGTGTTGCGATCTTGGCTTACTGCAACCTCCTCCTCCCGGGTTCAAGCAATTCTCCCGCCTCAGCCTCCTGAGTAGCTGGGACTACAGTTGCTTGCCACCACACCTGGCTAATTTTTGTATTTTCAGTAGAGATAGGGTTTCACCATGTTGGCCAGGCTGTTCTCAAACTTCTAACCTCAAGTGATCTGCCTGCCTCAGCCTCCCAAAGTGCTGGGATTATAGGTGTGAGCCACCATGCTCGGCCAAGAATTCTTATTAAATTGTTTAGGAGGAGGTATTATTCCTGCCGACAGTTATGACTGAGGGAGCAAATAACCCAATTACTGTTGGCAGTTCCCTATACTACCGGGGAAACTAGGCCAGCACTGCGCACTGTAGAGCAAAGAGATGGAAACAACTTAGGCACTTAATTACACTATGGGGCCACTGAGTCAAACAACCCTGAAATCTAACGTAAGCCAATACATGTCCTTTTACATTTAAGTCAGTTTAAAATTGAGTTTTCTGTTGTCTCCAGAAAGGCCATATGAATTTACACTTCTATGGCAGAGACAAGAAAATGTGCTTCAGCTCACCACATGATAGGCAAAAAGTATCTTAATACTTTATCAATTTTATGAAATAATGTAAAAAAAGTCAATAAAACTTAAATACTCCATCTTTCCTTTCATCCCTTAGGATCTTACCTTTTTTTCAAGAAGAATTAGTTTAAATAGGATTAAGACCTGAAAAAGGAAAAAAATATTTTATTGAAATGAGCAAATCAAGCCTATAATTCATCTTTTTCCCTAAAACATAGCCATAATCAATACTACTAAATAATTATAGCATTTTTAAAAGTACAAGAAAAATTATGAACTTATACTGAGAAATATTACCTGTGTACTCTTAAAAATGTGAGAATCACTGAAATCGCTAACTGAAATTATTTTTTCTTGAAGGGGTGGTACCATTTTTGCTTGAAGTATTTACAAGTATTTAAAGGTCAGGGCATCCTGACCTTTAAATAAATATTTATGGATATCCAGTGTCCACATAGCAGGTGCTCAGTAAATGTTTGTTAAATAAACAACATGTTCATATCCTAGTCAACATCTGCTTTAATAATAAAGATCAGAAGGTATAGATATGTACAGATGTTTTACTGAAAAATGCTCCATTCTCAGGGCAACATATAAAATATTCTGCAAGATCAAAACATATTTCTTTCCAGTCTAATCTTGTGATAGATGAAATTGGAAAAACAATAGAAAAAAATTACCCTATCCTACAAGGAAGTAAATAGTATTTGTGCTCTTTTAAATTTCTTTTTTTTTTTTTTTTGAGTCGGAGTTTTGCTCTTGTTGCCCAGGCTGGAGTGCAATGGCGCGATCTCGGCTCACCACAACCTCCGCCTCCTGGGTTCAGGCAATTCTCCTGCCTCAGCCTCCTGAGTAGCTGGGATTACAGGCACGTGCCACCATGCCCAGCTAATTTTTTGTATTTTTAGTAGAGACGGGGTTTCACCATGTTGACCGGGATGGTCTCGATCTCTTGACCTCGTGATCCACCCGCCTCGGCCTCCCAAAGTGCTGGGATTACAGGCTTGAGCCACCGCGCCCGGCCCGCTCTTTTAAATTTCTATGATGCAAAGCACTACCAATTCTTCTAACTTTGTATAGTTATGAGACCAAGTACATCTTAGAACTAAGGCATGGTATGCCACAATCTGCATTCAATTTAGCACACTGAATTTGGCAGTTAAATGAGCACACCAAGAACAGTGTTGGCCATTTTAGTACTGCACATCATAAATTTATTTAAGTAAGGGATCATACCTTGTGCCGAAAATGAAGGACAAGATCTCGAGGTGACAGACCTACAAAGTTAACAAAAAAGCTAAACTGTGACTACAATGTAATGTTTTTGCTGAAGTTATTTTCCTCCTAAAGAAGGGTTCAAAAAAAAGTAGAAATATGCAAATACTCAAATATTTATGTACTATTTGATTAGGTACATATATACTCAGAAAGAGTGCTGTTCAGTACAACTTTCTGCAAGGATGAAAATATTTTAAACCTGTCTTGTCCAATACAGTAGCCACATGTGGCTACTGAGCAACTGAAATGTGGCATGTGTGACTGAGACAAACTGACTTAAATTTTATTAATTTTAATCTAAATATAGACAGCTATAGGTAGTTAGTGGCTACTGTTTTGGACTATGCAGGTCTAACACATTTCCCTCTTCTACAAACATAAACTACACGTTTAGAAATGATATAGCTTATATTATCATGGCAATCAATGATTAAACATGGTTTTGGTCATGGCCCTTCATATGTCATTATTTCTTTTTTCTTTTTTTTAAAGACGGGGTTTCACCATGTTGGTCAGGCTGGTCTTGAACTCCCGACCTCAGGTGATCCACTCGCCTTGGCCTCCAAAGTGCTTGGATTACAGGCGTGAGCCACCGCCCCGGGCCTTATGTCATTATTTCTGAAACACTGTCTTTTCTATCATCTATCTGAAAGAACACAGTACAAGAGAAAATAATTTAAAGAAACATGTTCTCAGAATAGGACCTCATATTACGCAGAATAATAGTTTACATTACATATATGACTGCAATCATAAACTACCACAATTGGCAACTGCACGCTGAAATTAGAATTGAGTGAACATAAACCACTATGTGATTAAAAAGTTTTAATCACAAAATGGATATTTATTGAGTTGCCCATTGAATATCTTGGCTACCAGTGGATATTCTGAGTTGTCAAGTTAGTTATAAATTAAATAAAATCCACAACCTGAAGAATCTTAGAAGAGAAAAGAGCTGAGGAGCTCTCTCTCTTGCTTCATCTGTTATGACAGGTAATCAAGCAAGTTAGCTTTAATGCAAGGAAAAGAAAAAACAATACAAAACTTCCATTACTATCCTAAAAGGTAGAAATTCCAGCCTGGGCACCATAGGGACATCTTGTCCCTACTAAAAATAAAAACAATTAGCTGGGAGTCCTGGCATGCACCTGCGGTCCCAGCTACCTAGGAGGCTGTGCTAGGAGAACTGCTTGAGCCCAGGAGGTCAAGACTGCAATAAGCCATGATCATACCATTGCACTCCAGCCTGGAGAGTGAGACCTTGTCTTAAAAAAAAAAAAAAAAAGAAAAAAAAAGGCAGAAATTTGCCTTGTACGTTAAAAGTTGTAAATCTGCTTTGTTCTAATACCCTTCTTAGTATAAACACTGGCAAAGAAGATATTTAAGGAAGAAACAGCATCAAATGTTGCATTTAGATCCCATAGAGAGATGTAATTATAATCAAAGTTTTACATGCAACTCCGTTTGCTAAACAAAAAGAAACGAGGGAATCTCTTTTAACTTGTAAGTCAATTACTTACCAAGATATACTTGGGATCCTTCTAATGAAGCTCCTCCCAAGGAACTATTCATATGTTCATAAAGCTCCTATAAAATATAGATTGAATTTTGGATCTGAATTAGAAATATGTTGATCAGAAAAAAGTTGGTTCCTTAATTGAGGTAGTTTGTTCTGCTAGGCACTAAATTTAAAGACAATCAAACCTCTCTGCAACCTTGCCAGTTCTCATTTCTTCTCTTCTGGATATGAACAATATCAGAAGAGATGTGGGTAGTGAGTATGAACAGCTACTCAGGGTATTCCTTTCTCCTTCTACATGTTAGAGCATGATTCATTCATATAGTGGTATGAATTCCTAGTATAAATTCCCTCTGCTTCCTTGCTAAGTCCATTTTCAATAAACTAATCATGTGGTTTTTCTGGTCTATGTATTGGGAGCTAGGAATGGGAAGCCTGATATATAAAAATACTGTGCAGTTTATTAATAAGATAAGCAAATTTATGGAATTAATGCCATGGCAAAAGGGCCATTATCCACTAAGAGAAGCATTACTGTTACAGTTATTTGTAGTCATTATTTCCTCAAAAAAAAAAAAAAAAAAAAAAAGAAAGGCAAGTTTGGTTAGATTTAGTATTTGGGCAGATCCTGGTCCTTCAACGTTTTAATGCAAATGTGTATTCACAGAATGCCTTTCTTAAGCTAATAAATAATTATCCTTCACAGTATTACTGACAAGATTTACTTGATTCATGAGTCTATCTTTAGCCAAACGCATATATAGAGGGGTAAAATGTTACCTTTAGAATGGAAATTTGGGAAAAATCCTTCTCTTCAAAATATGCATGTGTAATGAGTTGAAGTTTTGCTTGAAGTAAGCCATAAAGAGGCTTAAAGGAATAAAGAAATTACCATTAGGTTGATAACAGTAAAACAAACAGAACACCACAACTTTCTCATTTGAATAGAACAGGGAGAAAAAAAGTTAGTAACTATCAACTTTAGTGCTGTATTATTCATAGCTGAAAGCCATGAAGATAGCTGTTCTTCGGATACAGTGAAAAGTACCTGAAACACAGTACAGTGCTTAAGAGTGTGGGCTCAGACTTGCTGGGCCTGGCTCCATCACCCAGCTCTCGGAACTTAACCCTCTCCCCCTCTGCTTGCTGATCTGAACATGGGCATATGAAAAGAATACATCATATTTGACTGTTTTAAGGATTAAACAACAGGTAAAAGCACTTGGTAAAAAGTATCTGACACAAAGAAAGCACCTACACATCAGCTGTTACTATTATGTAAAACATATTCTAATTCTGCACACTGTTTTGCTGGCCTGTAGCAACATTTAATCATCCTTATAGCAGCCCGTTTTTATATTATTTTGAACATTCATGATTACATTTAAGTTCATTTCCCATTTTTGTCCTCTGTGGAGGCTTGCAACAACTAGCTTGTGTCCTTTATCATAATATTGTTTTATGTACTTGAGCAAAGTTATCCCTTAATCCTTATTTCTCTATTTAGGATCTTCTACCATTTTCATCTTTTTATTATAGCATTCTTTTCCAGATGTTTTCTCATGTCTATGTCCATTTCAGGATGCAATGACCAATGATGTATATATACTCTAATTAATTAAAAACAAGTAATATTGGAAGAGTATCTCCCAGTATCCCTGTTAATATATTATGATTTCCATCAAAGTATAAAATCATTTTACTTTTATACATAGACTTCTTGAAGTCTAGACCAGAAGAACCACAACCAGACCTTTTGAGTAAGCTACTCTCTTCCTATCCCTTCTGTCTGTTTTAGCAACAGATAAAGCTGATTTTTTTACCCTAATTTTATCACTTAGTAGTTACATGTCTGTAGAATTACACATTTTTTCTCTGAGCTATGTCTTTATTTATAAAATGATAACAGTAGTAAATATGTCTCAAGGTTGTTATGAGAATGGAAATAACAATTACACATAAAAAGTGTCTGGTACAGAATTAATGCCTGATATATAGGCACTCAATAAATGCCATCTATTATTGTAATTGTCCTTTGAAGAATGATTACTCAGGAAGCCTCTTAACATGTTGTACTTCAGTATCTGGTACTCTTATGCTTCGGTCATCTGGTCCAATATAAAAAAGCAATTCACTAATGTCTATTTTTCAGGCTATTCTTCTCAAAGCTGTTTATAGGGATCAGATGAATAATCTATCAATTTTCTGACATTAGGGTCCTTCATAATAGCCATTCCTTTCCTAGGAGACTATTCTTGGCTTATATTTAAAATTACTGTCTTAGAAGAAGTATTCTCATCCTCAAAATTTTATTTTGAATGAAATAAGATTTGGCTGAGCATAGTGGCTCATGCTACAATCCCAGAATTTTGTAAGGCTGAGGCAGATGGATTGCTTGAGCTCAGGAGTCTGAAACCAGCCTAGGCAATGTGGTAAAACCTCATCTCTACCAAAAATAGAAAAAAGCCAGGTATGGTAGTGCATGCCTGTGGTCCTAGCTACTCAGGAGGCTGAGGTGGGAGGATCCCTTGAGCCTGGAAAGCAGAGGTTGCAGTAAGCCAAGGTCATGCCACTGCACTCCAGCCTGGGCAACAGAGTGAGACCCTGTCTCAAAAAAAAAAAAAAAAAAAAAAGATTTTGGTAAAACCAAAATGGATAAATGAAATATATCAGCTACCTCATTTTGTTTACGTATCAACTTACTTTCCAATAGCTATAAGATCTCCCTTCTCTTACCGAGTCTTGCGTAGAGGTGCAAATGAAAACTGCTGAAAGGGAAAGAGAATGAGGAGATGCCAGTGCATAAATAATTTTAATATATCATTTAAATCTCTTCTTATTCTAATAGTGCCTTAACCTTAAAGAAAGATCTGCCATGAAGGTTTAACAAAATGAATGAGTTACTTGTTCTCTTACCAGCTTGCTTAGAACACAGACACTTTTCTGAACAGTCTCTCTGGTGATATCTGCTTGCCTTACTTTCAATGCCTATTATAAACAAACAGCAATTTATCAGAAATATTTCGTAGCAATATTTTGTAATATAAAAATGGCAATTACATAGAAGAAATTTCTTGCGTATTTAAATTAAAAAATTTATTAAGACTCTCAGGAAATATTAGACGAATAAATGTCAGCTTGGGCCTACGTGACAGAATCTGTGGTAGGCAGTGGGAATGTAATAGCGAAGGGACAATCCTGAGTCTCAAGGAATTTATAATCTGATGCAGAATACTTTATGTATAAGTCACAAGGTCCAAATCAACCATTCAATGCAAATCAATCACTGTTGATTCTGGTTAAAAATGGGCAGTCCTTTCAGAGACCACTGTTTCTGGTGAGAAGGCACTAGTTTAAGAGATGACAAAAAGCCAGAAGCAGTGGCTCATGCCCATAATCTCAGTACTTTGGGCAGGCGGATCACCTGAGGCCAGGAGTTCGAGACCAGCCTGGCCAACATGGTGAAACTCCATATCTACTAAAAATACAGAAATCAGTCAGGTGTGGTAGCGCAAGCCTGTAATCCTAGCTACTTGGGAGGCTGAGGCAGGAGAATTGCTTGAACCCTGGAGGCAGAGGTTGCAGTGAGCTGAGATTGTGACACTACACTCCCGCCTGGGTGACAGAGTAAGACTCTGTTGAAAAAAAAAAAAAAAAAAAAAAGATGACAACAGACAGCTTGTTCTCCAGAGATGAAAGAACTGTCAGCAGTTTTGTTAAGTTAGTTGTTCCACGTTGCCTGGAAATTGGTATTGGCGCCCGGTGCCAATTAATGAGCACATAGCTCATTAATTGTGAGGATGACTATGAGATTTCTACAGTCCTCTGCTAGTAGAGGGTGAGTCTTGATTTGATCAACCTCAGGCAAGGCTGTGAAGGAAGGAAGAAAGACTTCTCCTCTAGTATACTGCCCGATTACCTTCTTGGATCTGTCCTGAGGACCAAGGGGCCCCTGTGTTTTCAACTGATAGCTGATGAACAGACTTTAAATTAGCTGTGGAGCAGAATTCTTCCTTCTGATTGGATTCATCCACTGTCTCACCATTCAGAGGAAGTTAAAGTCTTTCTCCTAGGCTTGAGGTCCCTCCAATAACAGGTTTATCTGTCTGGTTCTATTGCCTATTATTTATTGAGAAGGACAACAATCATTGGAAAAATGGGCAACTCTAATGTACTCTGGAGTGGGTCTGAACCAGGGAGTGGGGAGACAGGCAGTATTTAAAGGCTATGCAGAGCATAAGGGCTGTTAAAACAGCACTGATGGATAAGACCCACGTGGGAGAAATAATTTTACTACTGCTTACATGACCTATGGGTAATAAAAGGTATTAAAAGGAACAGATTTCTAAGAACAGGCAGCAGCTTAATTCATCTCATATGTAAGTATCTAAAGGTAATAGTGTAACAGTGAAATAGCAAAAGAGCATAACTCCATTTTTTAGGCAACCTTTCCCCATTCCTGCAAATAGGCAAGGATAATTTTAGAGCACAAATATGCCAAAATGGCAATTGTGTAGGTTTTAAAACTCTGGGATTTAAAAAGTGTGTAAATAACTATGTTTTGTTAAACATTTATAGAAGCATTGTGGCCTGACCAATGACAAAGACGCACCCAACCTCCTCTGGCCCTCATTGGTACCCAGATGACTGTGTTTCACCTCTTGATACCAAAACCCTCCTCTTCTCCACAGCCCTCTGCCATAAAAATCCTCCAGCCAGCCTGCAAATTTTCAGATGCTACTTTAGAATGCTAGGTCACTATCTAGCTGGCTTTCCAAATAAATCTACTTTTCCTCCCAGCAACTCTAGTCTTTCAAGCGGCGTGCAGCCAAACCTGGGTTCGGTTACAATAGTATATGAAAACATCAACTGCTCAAAGCTGCCAGGCTAACTAACTCTTATTCTCAGGTTTCTTTTATCTCTATTTTATTTTCTCAGCTTCATTCAGTTATAATTGACTGAAACTGAATATACTTAAGGTGTATGTTATTATTTGATATACTATCGTTAGCTTTAGATTCAGTTATTCATGACATAACACGGGTTTCCCAGGTTCCTGACCCTGTGTTTAGAGGGTTATTTTATGGTAGTTAACTACTTTGGGTATCCTGGAATTTACACCTGTAGTTCATGTTAAGTGGGTCAGGGGAAAAATACACACACAGAGAAAATGTGGTAGAATATTAACAATTGTTGAGTCTAGGTGTTGGATATACAGGTATTCAATGTACTATGTTTTTAATTTATCTGCATGTTTGAAATTTCCATCATAACAAGGTAGAAAAAGATTTACTAATTATTCACCCGAGGAAGCTTTTAAAACTTTTAATTGTCGAGGTTCAAATCTCAGAGATTCTGATTCAGTCACTAGGAGGAAAGGCTAGGTACAGATTAAAAAAAAAAAGTCTCCAGGTAATAACGATTAAAAAATCATTGTTTTAGAGCAGTGGTGCTCAATCTTGACTACGCAGAAGAATCAGCTGGGGAGCTTTTAAAACATTCCCACCTCCCATGTCCAGATCATTAAATCAGAATCTTTTGGGTTGGGGGCAAACCCAGTCATCTTAGCTTTTAAAGCTCTCCAGATGATTGCAATGTGCAGCTGAGATTGAGAACCACTCACTACTTTAGAGTATTAATGACTTTTAGAGACGAAAGAGCTTTTCACTCATCCAGATTATCTCTACCACAAAAAAAACAGTCCTACAAATAAGTAAATCATGAAAGGTGGGGTTACCATCTTGGCTTATTTGAATTTATTAATTAGAGCTTATTATAGTAGGTCAGGCATTAAGCTAGCAGGTAGTTTAAAAATAATCAAGGCTGGGCATGGTGGCTCCTGTCTGTAATACCAGCACTCTGGGAGGCTGAGGTGAGCAGATCACTTGAGCTCAGGAGTTCAAGACCAGCCTGAGCAACATGAAGAAACCTGGTCTCTATAAAAAGTACAAAAACTAGCTGGGCATCGTGGCATTCGCCTGTATCCCAGCTACTTGGAAATCTGGGCTTGGAGGACAGCTTGAGCTTGAGGTAAAGACGGCAGTGAGCCGAGATCTTGCTACTGCACTCCAGCCTGGGCAACAGAGTGAAGACTCTTCCTCAAAACAAAACAAAACAAAACAAAAACTTAGAGATAATTAAAACAACTTATGAGTAGTTGGGAGTCCCTGTAAGCACACTCTACTACTTCTGAAATGCTGCTTAAAAAAAAAGTCAGGCACAGTGGTGCACACCTGCAGTCCCAGCTATTCAGCAGGCTGAGGCAGGAGGATCTCTTGAGCATAGGAGTTCAAAACTAGCCTGGGCAAAATAGCAAGACTCTGTCTTTAAAAATAAAAAAACTAAAAAACATACAAACACTACCACTCCATTTTTCTAAGTTATATGCCAAACACTAGAAACAGAACATTCACAGACGTCTTGAAATGTAAATAAATACAGTATTTCAAAGACAAATTGATAATCTAGGTATCACTATCTAAAAACAATGTACAAAATATTATGATGCAAATATAAGCATAGCCACCAATGTCAACTTATTAAAATGTTTCTGTGAATAAATTGGTACTATTGAAAAAACAGCTACAAATTGTATACAAACATCTAAAACAATATTATAGGCACCACTGACTGAAAAATAAAGACTGTTTCTCTAAGTGTCCAACATCTAAGAAAGGACTATGGAGTTTTTTGTTTTCACCATTAACTATCATACCTTGGCGTCAATTTGTCGATAGCAAGAGATACCGTATACTGTGGCTCCATATCCATTTCTGGGTGGCAAGTGAAAAAACACAGTATCTAAGAGATAAACAGAAAAATGTAACTACTAAGGTGAACTATCCTTATTAATAAAATATGAAGTTATCATAATGCAGTCATTAACACGAAAATTATAAACAAGAAATCCAAGTAATACTTATTTCTAGAACCACAACCACTGGTTTCCTAGAATTTTTCTAATTGCCTTATGGTAAATACTCATCACAAAAAGCCCAAGAGGCTGAATTGTAACAGGTCGAACTGAGACTACAATTACAGAAAATAGTTAATCTTTAGGGAATCGTTCTAGATTAAGAGAAAGTAGACAGTCACAAAAGCCAACAGCAGGCTGGGTGCAGTGGCTCACACCTACAATTCCAGCACTTTGGAAGGCTGAGGTGGGCAGATCACCTGAGGCTGAGAGTTCAAGACTAGCCTGACCAATATGGAAAACCCCCATCTCTTCTAAAAATACAAAATTAGCCAGGCATGGTGGCACATGCCTGTAACCCCAGCTACTTGGGAGGCTGAGGCAGGAGAATTGCTTGAACCCAGGAGGCGGAGCTTGTGGTGAGCAGAGATTACACCACTGCACTCCAGCCTGGGCAACAAGAGTCAAACTCCGTCTCAAAAAAAAAAAAAAAAGCCAACGGTAACACATGAAACTTGAATGAATCCAAGAAATTTGAGGGACAACTGAGAAAATTTGAATATAGATTGGATATTAGACAGTATTATGAAATTACTGTTAAATCTCTTAGCTGTGATAAGGGTCCTGGATGTTACACTGGGGAACAATCTCATTCACAGATCTTAAGTATTTAGAGAAAAAGTGTCACAATGTTTGCAACTACCTTTCAGATACTACAGACAAAATTATTCACATACACAAATATAAAGAAAATCTGTAGAACATTCACTATAATCTTTTTTTTTTTTTTTTGAGGGAGTGTCACAGTCACCTGGGCTGGAATGCAATGGTGATCTTGGCTCACTGCAACCTCCACCTCCTGGGTTCATGTGATTCTCCTGCCTCAGCCTCCCGAGGAGCTGGGATTACAGGTGCACACCATCATACCTGGCTAATTTTTTGTAATTTTAGTAGAGAAGAGGTTTCACTATGCTGGCCAGACTGATCTTGATCTCCTGACCTTGTGATCTGCCCGCCTCAGCCTCCCAAAGTGCTGTGATTACAACCATCACACCTGGCCAACATTCACTATAATCTTAATTCACATGTTTGCAGCAGTCCTTTTGCTGGCCATGGTGGCACACCTCAGCTACTGGGGAGCTGGAGGAGGAGAACTGCTTGAGCTCAGGAGTTTGAGACCAGCCCGGGCAACCCAGTGAGACTTTGTCTCCAAAAAAAGAAAAGAAAAGCAACAACAACAAGATTTTTGTAGAGCATCAAATACCATAGTAAAACACAGTCCTTCATTAAGTCAGGCAAAGTACTCATTTATAGGGTGGCAGGAGATTCAGTCAGAACTTCATAGTCCTACTTTCTTTGACGGTGTTAACATGCTCTGCATGCAAGCAAGCAAGCAACCTTGCAAGCGGAGTACTTGTGACAGCAATGGTTCCAGAGACACAAAAACAATCCCAGCTGTTTCTAGGTGGGCCCTGGAGTACTAACCTTGTACTGCAAGTATGCAGCTAGAGTCCCAGGCAATGTGGTGGTAAGCCCCCTGGTTTGCCTCTTAGGAGTCTGAAGTGTAGATGTAGGAGGAACTGCTCCCAGTAGTGGCTGTCCTGCTCTGGCTAATCACTTGGTAGAAGGCTGGCCAAGGTTCACCACCCAAGGACAGTGTAAGCCTGGCACTCCTTTAGAGGTGTTCTAGTGAATGACTAGTCATCCCTAAACAAGCACGTAAATATTTTATAAATAGTTGTAATAGGCTGAAGGGCTTTAATTTCTCAAAGTATTTAGAACCTAAGATATCTTGGCAAATTTTTTAAAAAATGGCACCTAACTGCTTCACTGTCTTGTTACATACCTTCCTGGTAGTTGTGTGCACCATCTGGTAAAGCAAGGAAGGGCAAGTACTTCCATTCTTCAGGTAAAGTGTGGCTGTCATGTCCATCTCCTGGAATCAGGGGCGGGTAAGAAAATTCAACCTAAAATAGTAAAGAATATTAGCCAAAAGGTGGTTGATCAAAGAAGCATTTTATTCTGACAGGTAAAAATGTTTTTAAACTCTGAATGACAGAAGCTGGGATAAGCCACACTGTATAATGCTATTTGATACCACTGCAAACCTATGGCATAGAAGAGGAAAAAAGAAAAAAGCAGTAAAAGGAGGAAAAGTTTATAAGCCTTTCTCCACTTTCTGATTTAATGGCTGTCAAACTTTAACGTGCATAAAGGGTAGTGGGGCTGGTGATTGCATTACAAATTGAGATTTGGGAGTTGTCATCAAACAGATGGTAATTGAAGCCATAGGGCCCTGAGGAAAACCAACAGTAGAGGTCCAAAAGAGGAGCCCCCAAGTTGAGCCAATAATCAATTTTAGAACCATTCTTTAATGTGAAAAAGATATGATGACTCATCTTTCTACATTTCAATGAAATCAGGCTGCTGCTTAAATCACAGGAGAGCCAACCGTAAAAGTGCTTTAAAAATGATTATTAAAAAATTTTTTTGGTCCACTGAATTTAAGATTTGTGATTATTTCTAACAGGGGATCCAATTCCATATTTAAAATGTTTAAAAATACAAAAANAAAAAAAAAAAAAAAAAAAAAAAAGGGGAAAAAAAAGGACTGTAGGGTAAAAAGACTGCCTCTCACCCTTGACATCACCACCCCAGCAACCCAGTCCCTGCTCCCATTTCCAGAAGCAATCAATGTTTTCCATTTAGAAGAACTCTTTAAAGGTTTAGATTAAGGAGTGAAACTTTTCTTTCACAGCTCAATCATTTAAAATCAACTGAAAAATTGGCTGGGCATGGTGGCTCATGCCTGAATTTCCAGCACTTTGGGAGGCCGAGGTGGGTGGATCACCTGAGGCCAGGAGTTCAAGACCAGCCTGGTCAACATGGTGAAACCCCATCCCTACTAAAAATACAAAAATTAGCCAGGTGTGGTGGCATGAGCCTGTAATCCCAGCTACTTGTGGGGCTGAGACAGGAGAATCGCTTGAACCCAGGAGGCAGAGGCTGTAGTGAGCAGAGATTGTGTCACTGCACTCCAGCCTGGGCAAGAAGAGTGAGACTTAGTCTCAAAAATAAAAAAATAAATGAAGGTGAGGCATAAATAATCCCCAATTACAACTGAAGGTGCGGCATAAATAATCCCCAATTACATTTCTCTGTATCTTTTCTATATATTAATCATACAGGTTTTATCCTAGTTTGCTTTGTTGGACAATTTTCTAAAAGTGTGAGGGAAGGCAGGATGCGACAATGAGGTAATACAGACACAAACTCAAAGCTGATGTTATGACGTTGGCAATTTTAGAGTTAAAAACGTAACCAATTCAGAATTATTTTTAAACACCAAAAATAAAAGCAAGAAAATAAATGATCATATTTTATGTAATCAATACCAAAGTTCCATATATAGTATTTAACATGAGGAGGTCTGGTAATTATCACTAAACAATCTTTTTGAAAACCATTAAATTTTGATGTATTACTTATTTAAAATAAATTTTGTATAGAATAAACATGGTTTTAAATAAACATAAGCATTTTGTTCCCCAATTCTCATGATGCATCATGAAATATATTTCTCTTTTGGGTCCAAAAAGTTTAATATAGAAAATTCTAATAAAAGTAGTATGACAATGCTTAATCTCATTTTAAATCATGGAAATGCAATTTGAATATAATTTTTACACATCTATTAAAAAACATTAAAAAGACTGAATATTTTGACAAGAGAGCAGAGAAATAGGCTTGGCTGTGGGAATGTACAGTACACTGGTACAACAGTTTGGAGGGCAACCTGGCTGTATTATCACCACATTTACCCTTTATTAAAATAACACAAAGGGAGGCCCTTAGACTGAGGTGGCTGTAAGGCTCATTCTACTTAAGCAATCAAAACTGAATTAAAAGATCACCAAGCTTAGCTCAGCCAATCACAGGCAGCCAACTGGGCATTAGTTACATTTTCTTGAACTTCTCACAGGCGTGGTCCAAATAAGCCAACTGCTCAAACTTTAACCAAATAATTTATTTGCTCTACTTCTACATTCACCCTATAAAGGCCTTCCCCTCAGGCTCCTTCAGTAGAGCTTCAACCACTTCTGGTTTAGAGCTGCCTGATTCATGAAGCACTGTCTGCTCACATAAACTCTTAAAATCTTAATGTGCCAACATTTATCTTCTACCACCTTTGACCAAGCAATTTCAGTTTCAGAAATTTATCCCACAGATACTCTTATATATTCACATATATAAAAATGTTCACGGCAGTTTATTTCAGCATAAAAGGGAAACCTAAATATTCATCACGAGGGGTTACATAAGTTTTATATCAGTTTTGTCCAGTTGTTAAAAAGAATGTCAGGTTCATATATTCTGATAAAGCAAGACAGCCACAATATCCTGTGTGGTGGGTGACATGATGGCCTTCCAAAGATGTCCATATCGTAGTCTCCGGACTCTGTCAATTTGTTATCTTACTTAGTAAGGTACAAAAGGAACTCTGCAGATATGATTAAGGATCTTGAGCTAGGGATTATCCAGGTGGGTCAAGTGTAATCACAGAGTACTTATAAGAGAGGCAGAAGAATCAGTGAAAGAGATATTTAAAGATGTTATGCTACTGGCTTTAAAGAGAGAAGGGCCACAAAACAAGAAATGCAGGAGAACTTTAGGGGGTGGAAACAGCAAGAAAATCAAGTCTCTTCTGGAGCTTCCAGAAGAAACGGAGCCCAGCCAACACCTTGATTTTAGCCCAATGAAGCCCATTTTGGAATTCTGACCTTGAACTTGAATTAATTTGTGTAGTTTTAAGGCATTACATTTGTGGTAATTTTTCAGCAGCAAGAGAAAACTAATACATACTGTTAAATTTTAAAAGCAAGTAGAATATCAGTAAACAGTGTGAGAGGCATCCTAACCAGAGTGACTCAATCTTGAATAAAGGCTGGATAAAGCCAAACCTGTTATGTTCCCAGGGGGCTGAGCACTCTTGGTCGTAAGATGTTTATGCTTGAGGGAACAAGTTAATAATGTTAACTAACTAAAGACCCAGGACTATTGGAAATGTCCCAGTACTTTAAGAACAAAAAGCATTCTTAGTTTAAGAACAGGTTTTGCTTTAAAAATAGTAGTACACTCATAAATTCTTGCTAAAATCAATAGTAACATAAGAAAGTAAGAATACTAACAGCCTGTCACAAGCTGATCACAAGCCTCTGTAATGAAGTACACTTCTCTTAATAACCAATATTAGCATTATATTTGAAATGGGTGTGCCCTCCTGTTGCTCTTTGAGGATGCCCTACTCTGTAATAAACTATTTTAACTTCGCTCCACTCTGTGACTTGCCCTGAATTCTTTCCTGCATGAACAGCGCCAAGAACCTGCTCTTGGGGTCTGGGACAAAGCTCCTTATCTGGTGACAATAGTATAATTCTATATATACAGAGACTCTGTTTGTGCAAAAAAATACTTTCTGTAAACGGATTTAAAAAACATCCTTGAAAAGATACTTGAAAAACTATATATACGGCTAGCAGAGAACTCTGGAGAGGAGAATGAGGTTGGGGGTTGAAGATAAGCAAATATTCCTGCTACTTTTAAAAAATCTCCACCTTTTTGTTTTGAAATTTTCAAACTTACAGAAAGTTGAAAGAATATGAACAATCTAACAAACCTTCATCTTTATTTACCAATTACTTTGCTTCTTTTTAGCCATACTTGTTTTATCTGTGTTGTATGCGTATACAAAACACAATTTTCTAAATAATTTAACAGCAAGTGGAGGATACTACCTCTACTTTTAATTATTTTTAAATGAATATGTATTGCTGTTAGGATTAAAAAAATAACTAAGACAATCACAAGCAGTTTTTAACTTCTGAAGGAAATATTATTTCCACACTATAATCTTGGAGTTAAGGGCAGGTGCAGAAATCTATCTTTTTTTCTGAAGATTTAGTTAACAGGTTGCTATTGGTCAGAAGTTTAACATCTGAAGCTATGCTATGCTTAAAATATTCTCCAAATCCCAACTCTACTGAAGGAAGATCAGTTTTAGATGGTTCTAGCTGAAACTGAAGATGCAGTTGACTCAAAACTATCATAAATAGAAGTGTGGATACTACATGTATTCCAAGTATTCCATAGGTAAAATTAAGGCTGTTCTAGCCTGACTTGGGCCCAGAGTATTTATAACGTTGTTTCATTGGGAAAGTGTTCAGAATTTCAAACAGCCAACTTTTAGAACACAACTCTTTCAGAAACTGTAGACTGCCTGTACTGTGTTGGCAGCTTTGTATAATTCTCTTCTCCTGCTGGTAGATTTGTTACCAACAAATACATCCATTTGGAAACTGCTGAAATTGCTAATCAAGTTCAAAACTGTTTATAAAAACTCCTCTCTTTCTCTATGTGTGTGTGTGTGCATATATATATATATATATATATATATATATACACACAACAATTTTAATGGCTATATATTATTTCATCATTTTAATTCCAATCCTCTTGTTGAGTTTTTCCAGTTTTCAAAAACATTATAATAATGCAAACTATTCAGAATATTCAAATGTGAAATAATAAAAATACTTATCTGGTCTTTGTTCATCATTCCTAGAATAAAACTCCTAACGTCCTTGGAATTTCCTGAGTAACAGGGGCATCTTTTGTTATTCATAATAAGCGCCAATCAATCATATTTGAGTTTATGCTAAGGTGACTCTAGTGGTAAAAGGACCTAGGCTGGTAACCAGAAAGACCAAGCCTTGATTAAAAGGATGGAACTTTCAGCCCTACCCCTTGACCTCCTCGGAACGGTGCTAGAGATTGAGTTCTATCACCGATGGCCAATGATTTAGTCAATCACGTCTATGTAATGAAACCTCCATAAAAACCTTACTAAACTTACTAAACAATGGGATTCAGTAAGTTCCTGGGTTATTGAACACATCAAAGTGCTGGGAGGGTGGCATGCTTAAGAGGGCATGGAAGCTCCCTGCCTCTCCAACCCACACCTTGCTTTATTCATCTCTTCCATCTGGCTGTTCCTGAATTGTGTCCTTTAATCATAAACCAGTAAATGCATGCAAAGAGTTTTCCTGAGTTTTGTGAGTCATTCTGGCAAATTATCAAACATCAGAGAAGGTTATAGGAAGCCTCAAATTGCTAACAAAGTCAGAGGAGGGGGTGGCCTGAGGACTCAGGATTTGTGATTGGTGCCTGAAGTGAGGGCAGTTTTGTTGGACTGAGTGAACCCTTACAGAGTTTGATGTTAACTAAGTAGTTACTGTCACAATAAGATTGAATTGTAGGATGTCCAGTTGCTGAGAATCTCAGAATCAGGGATTAAGCATGCAAAACAAAGCTATTTCCAAATTGATGGTATATTTAAATCTTAAATTGTATATTTTTCATATTTTAAACACTGACTGAATACTGTATATGTCCCCTTTCTATATATCCAAATTAATTCACACAGACACAAAATTTCATGGCACAGAGGCTAAAGAGGAATTCTCTTGGAAGTAAACATGAGACTCTTAAATATTCAGTTGAATCAAGACAATTTAAATAGTAATGCCAATTAAACTAACCAGCACCATAGAAAGTGAAGTTAAGTGTAGCAGGCTGCCTCACTGCACAGCTCCAGGGGGAACCACAGCCATTGTCATTTACACGAATGGCTCTCCCTGGAATTATGTCGTGAAGTACATACAACTGTGCATGACAGCCCTAAGTATAGGTGAAAAATCACAGACAAAAACCAATGTTAAGTACCCAGATATATTAGTTCTCACACTGCTATGAAGAAATACCTGAGATTGGGCAATTTATAAAGGAAAGCAGTTTAATTAAGTCATGGTTCTGTATTGCTGGGGAAGAAACCTCAGGAAACTTATAATCACGGCAGAAGGCAAAGGAGAAGCAGGCACCTTCTTCACAGGGCGGCAGGATGGAGTGAGTGCAAGCAGGAAAAATGCCAGATGTTTATAAAACCAAGAGATCTCGTGAGATTCATTCACCATCACAAGAACAGTATGGGGGACCAACCTCCATGATCCAATTACCTCCTCCTGGTCTCGCCCTTGACATGCAGGGATTATGGGGAATATAATTCAAGATGAGATTCTGGGTGGGGACACAGCCAAACCATATCACCAGAAATTGAGAAATGCTTATTCTCATCCATTAGGATTATTATTAAATAGTGAAATTTAATGGCCCCAAATCTAAATCAGATTTGGGAATCAAAATAGTGTCTGTCAAGATAAATTTAACAGTTTATTTGAGCAAAGAACAATTCACCAATCACGCAACCCTTAGAACAAGAAGTTGAGAGCTCATCTCCAAAATATGGGTAGTATTTTTGGATGAGTAAAAGGCAGAAAAAAGCAGAAATAAGAAACAAAAAGCAAATTGGTAGTTTCAAAGTTACTTTCCTTTTAAGGATTAAAGCAGAGGAGACTCCCTTACCATGCCAGCTAAAACTGGCCTGTTTGGGAATTTGACTACTCTCTCTCTCTCTCTCTTTCTCTCTCTCTCTCTCTCTCTCTCTCTCTCTCGATTTCTCTCTGTGTTATCTCCCATGTATTGACAAAGTAATGGTGTTAATAAACTTCTGTTTGCTTTTCTTGTGTGGGGAAAAAAAAAAAAAAGCTTCTGGTAAAGTATTAATACATACAATGGATAAAAAAATGTATCAAATATCCCCAGAAAGGCTCTTACTAAATCATGCAGACTTCAAATACAACTCTTTATGT
Organism: Cebus imitator; assembly: GCF_001604975.1. NCBI lineage: Eukaryota > Metazoa > Chordata > Mammalia > Primates > Cebidae > Cebus > Cebus imitator. The sequence continues at coordinate 16,536,604 of NW_016107360.1, read as the reverse complement.
AATCAATATTCATGTGGCAAAATCTACTTTGATTCTAATTAGCAGTAATAATTTTCAGATTTACAAGACTATGAAGGGAGAAGAGGTGGGAAAAACAAGACTGGTTGATTTCTAAAAAGTAAAAGCTGACACTGATGACAAGGACTAAAAAAGCAATTTTTCTTTTTTTTTTTTTTTTTGAGACGGAGTTTCACTCTTGTTACCCAGGCTGGAGTGCAATGGCGTGATCTCGGCTCACCGCAACCTCCGCTTCCTGGGTTCAGGCAATTCTCCTGCCTCAACCTCCTGAGTAGCTGGGATTACAGGCACGTGCCACCATGCCCAGCTAATGTTTTGTATTTTTAGTAGAGACGGGGTTTCACCATGTTGACCAGGATGGTCTCGATCTCTTGACCTTGTGATCCACCCGCCTCGGCCTCCCAAAGTGCTGGGATTACAGGCTTGAGCCACTGCGCCCGGCTAAAAAAGCAATTTTTCTAAATGCTAAATGAACTATGCAAGAAAGGGTGACATGTTTGTTCCCCAGTAATAAAAGTTACTACCCCTTTTCATAGTTTATAAATCAAACTGGTGTCCTCTAGTAAGATTCCATTTGCTCTGTCCTCAGAAAAAAAAAGACTGAGAAAACAAGAAACACTACAAAAACAAAACAATCACATAGTACCCTAGTGTGAACTCTGAGTACTTCAGGCATACCCTTTGTTCACTTTTTAATAACGCACTATGTTCCACTGCCAGAGAACCATAAGGCAAATAGAAGCCACAATGCCAAACTATTAGAACACAAATTAACCACATCCATGGACCGCACAGATATTGATGGCTTACAGAAGGAAGGAGAGTGCTTCCCAGCTGTTCTCCCTCTTTGCTTCCTTTCTCAGCATCTCAGGGATTTTTTTCTTTTCACTTAGAAGCACAAAGTATTTATTTCCTTAATAGTCGTAACATTTTAGGCAGCAAAGTCAAAGCTCTGTCATGTTTTCTGCTTAAAACAAAAGAAAATGAAAAGGCCCTGGACGTCAGACATGTTTTCTTCTCAGTTATGGTTTTTTTCTCCTATCTTTTGAAAGGTTAATACTACAAAACAACTGGCATTTATTCCTCTTCACTCCACTACAAAGTTGGCAACAAATCACTGTATTTGTCAAGTGTAGATTTTGAAACAGCTGTGTTTCTTAATACTCCTATACCTCAATATGACAGTTTTCATGACTGCACTAGACGTTCAGAAATATAAAGTGTATACTGCAGAGGTAAAATGGTACTTTTGAGACTTATCAATTAAGTTTTTTTCTGTGAGATGGAGTCTCACTCTATTGCTCAGGCTGGAGTGCAATGGTGCAATCTTGGCTCACTGCAGCTTCTGCGTCCTGGGTTTAAGTGATTCTCCTGCCTCAGCCTCCCAAGTAGCTTGGATTACAGATGCCCACCTCCACGCCTGGCTAATTTTTATATTTTTAATAGAGATGAGGCCATGTTGGCCAGGCTGGTCTTGAACTCCTGACCTCAAGTGATCAACCTGCCTCAGCCTCCCAAAGTGCTGGGATTACAGGTGAGCCACCACGCCTGGCCTTGTTTTATTTTTAAGAGACAGGGTCTTACTCTGTCACTCAAGCTGGTGTGCACTGGTATCATCAGGGCTCACTGTAGCCTCGGCCTCTGAGGCTCAAGTGGTCCTCCTACTTCAGCCTGAGTAGTTGGGACAACAGGCATGCACTACTGCACCCAGCTAATTATTTTATTTTTCATTGCCCAGGCTGCTCTCAAACACCTAGGCTCAAGCAATCTTTCCATCTTGGCCTCCCAAAGGGCTGGGATTACAAACGTGTGTCACTGAGTCCATCAAGAAATTTGCTTTTAAAATAAACAGAAATAAGTATCTTAAAGCATGTACTCTTACACATTCAAGTGAATAAAAGGCTGTTACCTTCTACTTTTTCCCTAGAATTAAAGAGCTATTTATTATTTCACATTCCTTAAGTTGGATTACTTGGATTATGAACATGAAAATAGATAATGTGTATTTTAATTTAAATGTAGAAATTGTTACTCTATACAATGAGTATCCCACCACAGTGAAACAGACTCATCTCAAAACTCTATTATACAAAATAATATGACATTTTGCTTGTATCAACATTTCATATTGATTAGAATGGAGATAGAGAAATTCTAAGCAGAAAAGGGTGGGGACCCAATAAAATCCCATCTTCATGCCGAAAAGGCTGAAACCTGAGGTTCAAAGTGAGAACTTCAGTTTTCCCACTTGAATATTGCCTTTCACTAAACTACCCATGGTCTGCCTAGCCCCATCCTTTGCCTATAAAAACCCCAGACTCGGCTGGCAGACAGACACAGCTGGATGTCGGGGACTAAGGCTGGACACTGGAGAGAAGTGGCTTACTTCCAGAGGGACAGCCTGATGGTGTAACTTCAGAGAAGAATCCAGCTGGAGATAGGTGGACTTTAGGGGAAGCTTACCTGCCTGCCCCATCCCTTTTTCAGCTCCCCTTCCCACTGAGAGCCACTTTCATTGGCAATAAAATCCCCTGCATCAACCATCCTTCAATTCATTCATGCGACCTCATTTTTCCGGGATGCTGGACAAGAGCAAAGCCATTCAACAAGCCTCTAGAAAGTTCCAAACTTTCTCATATTTCCTGTCTTCTTCTGAGCCCTCCAAACTGTTCCAACCTCTGCCTGTTACCCAGTTCCAATGCCACTTCTACATTTTTGAGTATATTTTCAGCAGCGTCCCACTCTACCAGTACTAATTTACTGTGTTAGTCCATTTTCGTGCTGCTGATAAAGACATAACTGAGAGTGGGAAGAAAAAGACTTTTAATTGGACTTACGGCTCCACATGGCTGGGGAGGCCTCAGAATCATAGTGGGAGACTAAAGGCACTTATTACATGGTGGCAGCAAGAGAAAATAAGGAAGGAGCAAAAATGGAAACCCTTGATAAACCCATCAGAGCTCATGAGACTTACTATCACGAGAATAGCACAGGAAAGACTGGCCTCCACAATTCAATTACCTCCTCCTGGGTTGCTCCAACAATACATGTGAATTCTGGGAGACACAATTCAAGTTGAGATTTGCGTGGGGACCCAGCCCAATTACCTCAGTGTCTTACTAACCATCTATAAACCCATGTGGGACAACAAATTTGATAAGGCTTCTCAAATAGTCGTATGATTCTGTGGGAGGGGTGCCCACGTAATAGGGGCTCCTTTCAGCCCAAAATTTACCATGACCTGGGTTATAGGCATAGTCAGTGGGAGAATATCCCATCATCATAAAGCCAGTCCTATATGGCTTATATAAGAAGCATATCAACTGTTTCATCTGGGGTGCTCTACTTAGTGTTTTATAGGAAGAATCAGGAAGTCTCCTTTTCAGGGCAAACAGACCTTACAGTGGCATTTATCTAGTCCACTAGGCTAGCTGTTCTCTCAGGAATAACCTCCTGTGCATTTGGATCACATATACCACCAGTGATTGTTCAATAGTGAGCTGTGGGTTGTGCATGAGCCCAAACAAGCGCTTTCATTCAGTAGCATTTAAAATTAAAAATTTTGTCCTTCAAGTGGTTATTTTTACAATCCATTATAGCAAAAATTTCTCAAGACACTAATGATACCAATCTAAAAACTGCAATAATTTTTTTACACTGTATTCTCTGATTTTAATAGTTACTTGGTTTTGTCCTTCCCCTGCATCAACTATCTTATTGGTAACCACAGATCTCAGAGGTACCTTTTGTTGCCCTGGCTTAATTTTTCCTTTTGTCCATTTACTGTTATTTGTAAACAATATGCCTTGGCACTGTGTCCCCACCCAAATCTCATGTTGAATCATAATACCTGATGTTGGGGGAGGGACCTGGTGGGAGGTGATTGGATTCAAGGGCCATTTCCTCCTTGCTGTTCTTGTGATAGCAAGTTTTCACAACATCTGGTTTCTGAAAGTGTGTAGTGCTTTCCCCTTTGCACTCCCTCTCTCCCACTTCCACATGTGAAGACATGCTCACTTGCTCTATGACTTCCGCCATGATTTTAAGTTTCCTGAGGCCTCCCAGTCATGCTTCCTGTACAGCCTGAAGAACTGTGAGTCAATTAAACCTTTTATCTTCACAAATTACCCCGTCTCAGGTAGTTCTTTATAGCAATGTAAGATAATACAATATAATTTTCCTTTAATTTAAAATGACTCTTAAATAGCCTCTTAACTAGGAAAAAATTACATTTTCTTTTATACTTTTATACACAACTTATACTACTACTATTTTAACTTTTAGTAACCCAAATTCCTAGTGAAAAAAACTGAGGTTACTTAACATGATTTTAAGATTTTAGACTGATGCTGAGAATTTTGAGGTTAAATTTACCAAATTAATCTTACCAAAGACTGCCGAAGTTATGTGAATTAAAAGGCATCTGAGCTAACTTCTATCAGTCTGAAAAGCCCTTACATTTCTTTAAATAACTAGAACTTTCATACAGTTTAACAGTGAAATATCACTTCCATATGACACATATAATCATAGATAGAAAAGACATGCAGACAAAAGCAGATCCAAAAATTTTTCATTTGCTTTTCAAAAATTTTCTTTTATAGATTATTAAGCTTTTGAGATATCGGAATAATTTCAAAAAGAAACAGATTATTGAATTTAAAAATTAAAAACTTCTTACACTAAGAGCAATTCAATTTTTTAATGAAATCTTAACCAATTCTTGAATGTGTTTTTAATACTAAACTCCAATTTTTTAGAAAAACTATTTATTATAATTTCCTTTCATTATAGCCAATTAATCATATAACATTTTTATAAATTCCCTTTTTACTAACCATATTATAACTTAGACCATTCACAACAGGCTTGGACTTCTGGTTTGCCCTAAATATCCTTCTTTTTTTTTTTTTTTTCGGGACGGAGTTTCGCTCTTGTTACCCAGGCTGGAGTGCAATGGCGCGATCTCGGCTCACCGCAACCTCCGCCTCCTGGGTTCAGGCAATTCCCCTGCCTCAGCCTCCTGAGTAGCTGGGATTACAGGCACGCGCCACCATGCCCAGCTAATTTTTTGTATTTTTAGTAGAGACGGGGTTTCACCATGTTGACCAGGATGGTCTCGATCTCTTGACCTCGTGATCCACCTGCCTTGGCCTCCCAAAGTGCTGGGATTACAGGCTTGAGCCACCGCGCCCGGCCAATATCCTTCTTTCTTAAACAACCCTATTATTTTATTTTAGGACAAAAATTCACCATAAGAGTCTTTCTCATATATTTTTCTTTTAAGCTTACCAAAAATACCTCTTTGATTATGTAACTTTTTGTACATCTATTTTATTTCCTGTTTCCTCTTACCTTTTTTTATACATAACCTTTAAAGCTTTGAATTAGACAAAAATTACCTTTTAATAAGAGCATACTCTTTTTTAGAAACCAATGTTTTCCCACAATATAATTTTTTAATTGGAAAATACCCAAACATTCAACAAAATATGTATTATTTAACTTTACATCCTAACTTATGACAAGTTTGTCTACAAGCATTTATTCCATTACATTTACCTAATTATTTTAATTGTTTACCTAGATTATTTATGAAAACTGCAAATAGTGGTCATTTAAAGTTATTTCTCCGTCAACCATTTTATAGTCTGTGAATTTCAGGTGTTTACCTAAAACTTAAAATTAAATGTATGGTTATTTTACCACATAATTCAAGATTTGGTTATTTTCACTAAATTAATACTAATGTCTTATTTATCAAAAATTATACAAGTATGGCCAGGCATGGTAGCTCACACCTGTAATCCCGGCACTTTGGGAGGCCAAGTTGGGTGGGTCACTTGATGCCAGGAGTTTGAGACCAGCCTGGTGAAACTCTGTCTCTACTAAAAATATAAAAATTAGCTGGGCATGGTGGCACACGCCTGTAGTCCCAGCTACTCAGGAGGCCAATGCAGAGAATCGCTTGAAACTGGGAGGGGGAGGTTGCAGTGAGCTGAGATCATGCCACTGCATTCCTGCTGAGATGACAGAGTAAGACTCTGTTTCAAACAAACAAACAAAAAAACCCAAAAACCACAAGCAAAGATGGCTGGGTATATAGTTTAATAACCTTTATGCCAAATTTTGACACCTTATAGTATTTAGCAGGGGTAAGTATGAAATCTCTTGATCAATAAATGCAAAGACAAATGTATGCTGATAATTCTTCAGACATTTCTTTTTTTTTTTTTTTT
>NW_016107360.1:16523749-16529192 GCF_001604975.1 Cebus imitator | reverse complement strand
TTTTTTAAGGAGAAACTGAGCTGCGGCCTAGGGTTTAGTGGAATGGGTTGAAGTATGCTGGCTACTGGCATGACTCCATAGTGTGTTAACCACTGAGTCATTTCTGTCTCCAGAGGTCTCGCACCTCCAGGAGGGCTCAAAGCATGGAATGACCAGCTCCTATATTCATTTCCTGGACAAGCCTTTTAAAACTAATTTTGCTGGGGTTCCCTGTAGGGCTGCTGCACATTGCCAGGGGTCAACCTGACAGACACTCCCACTTAACTCCTAGTAATCCAGGGGTGCCTTTCAGCTGAGAGAAGCAAAATGCCCTTTCTCTTTGGAGCTGAGGAAACTCATTCTCTTATTTATCTATGAAAACGACAGTTCAGTTCCTCATGCTAATGCCCAGACAAGCCAATGAAGATTAATTTTGAGAGGAAAGGCAATGGAGAAGACTCTGTAGAATGCACCTCTGAATTAGAATTAGGATCCTCAACAACTTTCTAGGTGGAAAAAAACAAAACAAAACAGCAAAGACCACTTCCTGTAAACTGTCCTCAATCACCTCTAACTTTGTAGCTCTCATCCACCATTACACACGTGAAGGTCAAATCCTCTCACAGTACAAGGTAATCTCTGGTATCTCTGGTACCCCCAAAAGCCAAAGAGGTCAGGTAACGTAACACAGGAAAGCTGAACTTTAGACCTAAGAAGAATCTGCTCATGACTCCTGAAACTCCACAAAGAAAACAGAACACTCTTAAAAGGGGTGAGTGGTGATTCTGTTCTGAGTTCTTTAACGGGTTTGAGTAATCTCCAGATTTTTCTTGGTACTGAATATGGCTGGCGAAGTGGGGCCAGGAGAAATAGGGCGGAAGAAAAGTAAACGAAAGAACAATTTTTTTTTTTAAAAAAAAGAAAGCAACCAGAAATGTATTTTTCTTTTGCAGCAGCAAGGAATTTTAGCTAATTCAGAGAGGCCTTATTCCCTATAATTTGGAATTCTTATTCAGATTTGGCTAAGTCAGGCAGAGTTGGCCAAACCTGATGTGAGAAAGACCAGAACAAACAACAAAAACCCCAACATTATGATTAGTGAGTGCTCTACTAGTAAGGAGAAATTATGACCAGATCAATTGCAACTTTAACCAAGATGAAACCCCAATTCAGCTACTTACCCAGGAATGGGTCTCAGGCTGAAGGCTCCTCTCTACCATCCTAGAAGCAGGAAAACTCAAACTTGCCTTCCCTGTTGGAAGGGAGCTCAAACTCCAGAAAGGCGTTACCCTGCCTTCCATTGACATGGAAGTAGGAAAACTTGCCTTCCTTGTTGGAAGCAAGTAAAACTCTAGAAAAGGAAGAAGGAAAAACTCTAGAAAAGTTTATTTTACAGCAAAATAAACTTTGGATTTCAATCAAATTTTGGGAGATCAGGGGTTCTCTGGAGAAAGGAGAGCTCCCAGGCCTCAGCTAAAAAGATAGCTGAAAGCTGGAACCAAATATTGACAGATTTGTCAATATAGGTCAGGGCCACCTATACTCAAGAGTCCCACCCAATCATTGCCAGTTTTTAAACCAAAAAGTATCTAACACAAGTCTGAATCAATTTAGAAAATTTATTTTGCCAAGATTAAGAACATACCTGTGACACAGCCTCAGAAGGTCCTAAGGACACATGCCCAAGGTGGTTGGCTTCCAGCTTGCTTTCATATATTTTAGGGAGACACATCAATCAACACACGGAAGATTTACATTGGTTCAATTTGGAAGGCTGGGACAACTCAAACGAGGAGGCTTCCAAGTCAAAGAGATAGATTTATGCATATTCTGATTGGCAACTGGTTGAAAGAGTTTTCATCTACAGAAAGGAAGGTCTGCATTCCAATAAGGGGTTGTGGAGACCTAGGTTTTATCATGTACATGAAGCCTCCAAGTATCAGGCTTCAGAGAGAATAAACTGTAAATGCTACTTATCAAATGTAAGGTCTGTGTTGATATTAATGCTGGAAGGGTATAATGAAGCAAGTCCAACCCCCACCTGGCTCTATGGCCCTGGCCGTTTCAAGTTAAATTTTAGGGTGCCCTGGCCGAGGAGGGAATCCACTGGGATGGTTGCAGAGGGGGCCTTTGATTTTATTTCTGGTTTATAAAGCCAATACTACGACACCAGGTTTTGGAGAAAAGAAAAGCTTTTCATTGCAGGTTACCCAACAAGGAGACAGGAGTCCAGCTCAAATCTGTCTCTCCTGTGCTGGCTTTAAGGCAGTCCTTTTTCTTTTTTTTGAAACAGTCTCACTTTGTCACTAGGCTGGAGTGCAGTGGTGCAACGTCGGCTTACTGCAACCTCCGCCTCCAGGGTTCAAGCGATTAACCTGCCTCAGCCTCCCCAGTAGCTGGAACTATGCCCAATTAATTTTTGTATTTTTAGTAGAGACGAGGTTTCACCATGTTGGCCAGGATGGTCTCCATCTCTTGACCTCGTGATCCGCCCGCCTTGGCCTCCTGAAGTGCTGGGATTACAGGTGTGAGCCACCACACACAGCCAACGCAGTCCTCTTATTAGAAAAGGTTAGGGGGCTGATTCTGGGATTAGCAAGTGATTCACAGAAGGAAAGAGAACATCTGGAAAGTTCCTCAGGCATGCACAATTATCTCTTCATGTCTCTTCATGGGTCTCATATGCAAATTCAGGGGGAGCTAGTATGAAATGGGGAGCTAGTATGAAACGTGGTAGAAATTCGGGTTGTGATATCACCAAGTTTACTCTGCATATACTCATCGGCCATATTGGTTTTAACCAATTTTAGCCAATTTCATTCTCTTAGAAGGGGAGGGAGTTTTATTTTAACAAGTTGTTTCTTATTTATTTATATTTTTGTTTTGAGACTGAGTCTCACTCTGTTGCCACGCTGGAGTGCAGGGGCGCAATCTTGGCTCCCTGCAACCTCCACCTCCCAGGTTCAAGCGATTCTCCTGTCTCAGCCTCCCGAGTAACTGGGACTACAGGCACGTGCCACCACACCCAGTTAATTTTTGTATTTTTAGTAGAGATGGGGTTTTACCATGTTGGCCAGGATGGTCCCGATCTCTTAACCTTGTGATCCACCTGCCTCAGTCTCCCAAAGTGCTGGGATTACAGGCGTGAGCCACTGCGCCCAGCTTAGCAAGTTGTTTCTTATTTGCCATCCTGCAAACTCAAAGATTTCTGTTAGCTATTGCTTTCTTTAGCTTTTTGGAGCATAGTTTCAATGGGCAGACAGTGTACCAGCTTTGGCCTTATGTTTCTGGTTCCAGTGAACAGAAAGGCATCAAACCAAGTGAACACAGGAACAAAGAGGTAAGCTACAAAAAGTACAGTTTTGCTCTTAAGCACCCTCTACAGGATGCTGTCCAGGGATATAAGAGAAGGCAATGATGCTTGTAAGCACTTTGTGCCATTTTGTGCTCCTTCCCACCAGCCCTCTTTTTGGTCAAGTTCTAGTCCCACCTGCTTTGTGACTACTGGTAGTCTGCTTTCTGATCTTTAGTGTCCTCATTGGTAAAATGAACATCACATCTCTAATCATGTGCATTCACACTGAGGTAAATGATGTGAAAAGGGCTTTGAACAACATAGTAAGGGTAAGAGACTAGGATACTGACTTCCCATTTTCCCAATTCCTGTTTCAGAACTGCTTTCCTGGCCCCAAGCCCCTACCTCTGTTAGCCCCTTGAACGATTTTTGCCTATGGAAGGGCAAAACTACATGGCACCCCAAGAACAAGGAATAATAACTACATAGCCATTTATTTTCTTTGCTACTTCCCATGACCACTCTTAAACTGAGAAACTGGGACCATTTCCCTGATTGGTGGGGCATACTCACTAGAACAAAAGGGAGCATGTATGTTCCATAATAGGCATTCCGTCAAGAAATGTTCCAAGGAGATAAATGTATGCTTCATAATAAGCATTCTGTGATGAAATGTCCCCAGGATATAAATGTGCGTTTCATAATAGGCATTCTATGGAATGTCCTGAGGAGATAAATGCTGGAGTCGGCCTCAGCACATCTCAGTTACTCATTTTGACTCCTTTGGACAAGTGAGTTTCTACATTTGGAAAAATGACCAGAAAGCTACCTCCGATTTCTCGGCCTCAGCCCCAAGCTCCATTTCTTTCTGTTCCTTCCCGCTCTCGTGTTCCAGCCCTTCTTCCTCCCCTTACTCCTCAAACTTTCCGCTGTAAGCCTCCTCTCCAGGGCCATCCACGTTGTTCAGTTTTCCAACCTACCCGTTTGCCCCACCTGACTAATGTCACCCCTTCCCAGAACCCTACCTCCCTGAACTCCCTGCCCAGCTCTTCCTCTGTTAATTTCAGAGCATCAGTGTGCCACCGTCCTGCTCGTCAGGCGCCCCTTTCCCAGTGCCCCCCTAACTTTCCCCCTCGCCCTCCTCAAAGTCCCTCTTGCTAGTCCCCTGTACTCTAATCCCCACATCCCAGTACCCACCCCCCCGCATCTTATCCTAGAGAAATACTTTCCCTCCTATTGGGGCAGTTTAGAATTGCCAGGACTAAGGACTCCCACAACCAGACCTGACAGCTCACAAATCTCACCCTGGAGAGATGAGTTCCCTTCTACTGGGGCAGTTCAGCAGTGCCAGGACTGTGGACTCCCACAATCAGACCTGACGGCTCACAAATCTCACCCTGGAGAGACTTCTGGGTTCCTTCCTACTAGGGCAGTTCAGAAGTGCTGGGACTCTCGACTCCCACAGCCAGACCTGATGGCTTACAAATCTCGCCCTGGGGAGATGGTTTCCCTCCTACTGGGGCAGTTCAGGATTGGCAGGACTATGGATTTCCCCAGCCAGACCTGAAGGCTCACAAATCTCACCCTGGAGAGATGGGCTCCTTCCTACTGGGGCAGTTCAGAAGTGTCAGGACTGTGGACTCCCCCAACCAGACCTGATGGCTCACAAATCTTACCCTGGAGAGATGGGCTCAGTCGTACTGGCACAGTTTGTAAATGCCAGGACTGTGGACTCCCACAACCAGACCTGACGGCTCACGAATCTCACCCTGGATAGATTCCCTCCTACTGGGCAGTTCAGAATTGCCAGGACTGTGGATTACCAGAAGTCTGATTTGATGGACGTAGAAAATGCAACACAGTAAACCAACACTCAGCCTCAGTAAGTAACAAGGACCCTTTTTCCATGACCAGATCCTGGTTATCTTATTACTAACTGTATTTTGCCTTAATCCTCATTTTGTTAACCCTCTTCAGATTCTAGAGATTACCTTTTCCTAGACATTTTTTTTTAAACAACACAGTCTCACTCTGTTGCCCAGGCTGGAGTATAGTGGTGTGATCTTGGTTCACTGTAACCTCTACCTCCCAGGTTCAAGCTGTTCTCCCACTTCACAGTCCCGAGTAGCTGGGATTACAGGTGTCCGCCACCAAGCCTGGCTAAATTTT
>NW_016107360.1:16510361-16523614 GCF_001604975.1 Cebus imitator | reverse complement strand
CTGGGTTCAGGCAATTCTCCTGCCTCAGCCTCCTGAGTAGCTGGGATTACAGGCACGCACCACCATGCCCAGCTAATTTTTTGTAGTTTTAGTGGAGACGGGGTTTCACCATGTTGGCCAGGATGGTCTCGATCTCTTGACCTCGTGATCCACCCGCCTCGGCCTCCCAAAGTGCTGGGATTACAGGCTTGAGCCACCGCGCCCGGCAAACCGGGCTATCTAAATTTTTGTACTTTTAGTAGAGAGGGAGTTTCACTTTGTTGGCCAGGCTGGTCTCCAACTCCTGACCTCAAGTGATCCACCCGCCCCAGCCTCCCAAAGTGCTGGGATTACTGGTGTGTGCCACCAACCCTGCTAAGACAGTGTGTTCCTTTCCTCTCCTGTCTAGTCAGTCAGGATACACAAGCCTCTACCTTTGGAACTGGTTTCTCCATGGAACTTGGTCTGTAACCACAGAGCAAACTATAGGACCAGTGACAGAGAAAGAGGAGAATGAGGGTTGAAAAGCATTAATCTGTTCTCAAGGATGTTAAGATCTGTTGATTTGCCCTGGGTTCAAGTCAGTGCAAGAACAGGTGACCCCTGAGAACTCACACAAAGGGTACAAGGCCCCTGCTATATAGAAGGGACTGAGTTTTATTTTTTTATTGTGTTTTTTGGGTCTGGTTCCTCCCAGACTTCATTTTTCTTCATCCTAGAATTCCAGAACCTTGCCAGGGACTTTCTGCCTTAAGGAAAGTCTCCTGCAAAAGAGAGGGAGGGGCTCCTCCAGTGCTTTCATCAAAGTTGAGGGTTGAGCTTCCTTCTCAGTTAGCTGCTTCTACCACAGAAAGGGAATGGTAGTGGAGTCTGGAAGGCACAAGCAGGTCGGGATCCTACCCAGGTGACAGCATCTGATGAACAGATATTAAAAAGAAGTGCTCTCCTCACATTGATACTTAGATTCAATACAATCTCAATCAAAATTCCAAAAGATATTTCTGCAGAACCTGGCAAGCCGATTATAATTTATATGGAAATGTAAAGGGTCAAGAATAGCCAAGACGCTCCTAAGAAATTATTCCTTACCAGGTATCACCACTTATTACAAAAATTATAGTAAGATAGTGTAGTACTGGTGCAAGCACAGAAAAATAGACAAATGGCACAGAATACAGAAACAGACTCAAACATATGAGGATATTTTAATACAAAAGTAGCATAACAACAGTGGAGATAGGGCTGTCTTTATATTCAATAAAGTGGTCTTACATCGACTGGATACTCATTTATTTCTACCTCGCAATTCATCCAAAAAATTATTTTCAGGTGGAACATAAGATATAATGTAAAATGGTAAAAACAATACATCTTCTAGAACTGCTCCGCCCATGTATGAATACTGAACATTTGAGATGTGCTAGTAGGTAAAATTTGCACTGGATTTTAAATATTTAGTAGGAAAAAGCAATGTAAAATATCTCAATTTTTATATTGAAACTTTGAAATATTAATTTGGATTGAATTAAATAATACAATATGAAAATTAGTTTTATCTGCTTATTTTGCTCTTTTAATGTGGATACAACAAATTTTAAATTATGTATGCAGCTCACTTATCTATAAGGTAATATAGAAAAATATCTTCAGGACATCGAATTAGTAAAAGATGTCTAAAATAGCATTTAAAAAGCACTAAGGCCAGGCGTGGTGGCTCACGCCTGTAATCCAAGCACTTTGGAGACCAAGGTGGGCGGATCACCAGAGGTCAGGAGTTCAAGACCAGCCTGACCAACACGGTGAAACCCATCTTTATAAAGAAAAAAAAATAAAAAAAATAAAAAGCACTAACCACAATGGGAAAGACTAATATATTTGACCACATTAAAATTATGGTGTAAAAAAGACGCCATTGAGATACCGAAAAGGCAAGCAACAGGAAGGGAAAACAATTTGCAGCACATATAAATCTTAAAGGGCCTTTTTTCCAATAAAATAAAAAGAACTTCAACAACTAAAGGCAATAGAAAAACAGGAAAATATTTCGAACAGGTACTTCACAAAAAGAGGATTGCCCAATGACCAAAAGACCTATAAGAAGTGTCCAGCCTCATCAACAAACCAAAAAATGTAAAGTAAAACAATAATGAGATGACACTACATACTCACCAGAATTACTCTAATTAAAAGGATGGACAATGCCCAGTGTTGGCAAGGAGCATGAAGAACACTAGTGGTGAAGTTAATTGGTTCCACTGAAGTCTGTAAACATTAGGCTACTTGCCCCAGCTTACACACCTAATAACAATTTTTGAATTATTCTTTTTTTCTAAAGTATATACTGTTCAAACTGAAACTTACATCTTGATTTTCATATTGTAAAAGAGATAAAAGAGAAATTATCAGAGCTGTAAGTATAAAAAAATTAGAAATATTGTATATAAAGATCCTCTGCTAGAGGATAAGACAATGATTTGTAAAAAATATAAGGTGGAATGATAAAGACTGGTTTTCTGAATGATATAAATGGAATACTATCTCCAAGTTCTTGAAAATATAGATGTCATCAAAGCTACAAAAACCATTTTTCTTACAGAAAGAAATTAATTAGAAACTTCCCAAAAATGGTCAATTTATTTATTTAATTAAATCAATTTACTTAATTGAAATGTTAATGAACTTTCCCCTGGCAATCTTTTATATTTCAATTTATGTTTAACATTTCAATTTTTTTTCATTTCATTATTGAACTTCCATGCCACAATAAAGATATTCTAATTTCTGGGAGTGCATCACATGTACCAAAGGGAACCTAACACATTCCTAACATCACCAGTGAAGGCCATGGAGTAGACATGGGTTTCATTGTGAACCTCACAAAGGCCAAGTGTGGTGGCTCATACCCTATAATCCCAGCACTTTGGGAGCCAAGGTAGGTGAATCATCTGAGCTCATGAGTGCGAGACCAGCCTGGCCAACAGCGTGAAACCCTGTCTCTACCAAAAACATAAAACATAGTCGGACATGGCGGCACACACCTGTAATCCCGGCTACTTGGGAGGCTGAGGCAGGAGAATCACTTGAACCCAGGAAGTGGAGAATGCAGTGAGCGAAGATAGTGCTACTGCACTCCAGCCTGAGCAGCAGAGCGAGACGCCATCTCAAAAAAAAAAAAAAAAAAAAAAACAACTTTGTAGCCATTTTCACATTATGAACTCTCAGCATACTTTGTCACAATGAGTACTGTGGTGTAAAGAAAATGCAAGGGCAGAGTGCCATATTTCAAATCTAGTTTTTGTTTGTTTTTTTTGAGGCAGTCTCCTTCTGTTGCCAGCTGGAGTATAGTGACACGATCTCGGCTTATTGCAACCCCCACCTCCTGGGTACAAGTGATTCTCCTGCCTCAGTCTCCTGAGTAGCTGGGACTACAGACATGTGCCACCATGTCTGGCTAGTGTGTGTATGTGCGTGTGTGTGTATACAAATTTTTAGTAGAGATGTGGGTTTCACCATGTTGGCCAGGGTGGGCTCAAACTCCTGGCCTCAAGTGATCTGCCTGCCTTGGTCTCCCAAAGTGCTGGGATTTACAGATGTGAGCCACTGTGTCGGGCTCATATTTCAAATCTAAATAAATACCCAGAGTTTATTCAAAAGTCACACTTCTGACAACCTAATTACCTACAACACTGCCAAGAACCAGGAACAAACAAAAAAACATCAGCAAAACCAGCTATTATAAAGCTCTTAACAGTATACCAAGAAAGCTTTAGGTTTCCTTTCAAAGTCCATGACTGATTCATTTTATTTCACGTAACAGATTCAGTAGACTTGGTCTCCCAATCAATGGAAGAAAAGCATCAAATAAAGAGAAGGGAAGCTGAAAACACTACCATCACTACGGATAGTGCTGACATTGAGAAGTAATTACCAACATCTCTGTCATCTCTGTTTGGCCGGCTAAGGCCCAACAAAGTCAGAGGCATGATATGAATTACACTATGGGAAACTGAGAATGCCACAGTACAAGTGACATTTGTTCTGAAGAGAGTCACCCAGACTAACCTAAATTGTGTTCAGTAAGTTCTGTTTCAAAATCCATTTTAATAAAATCGTCACAAAAAAATGGCTACAATGAAGTCTATTTTATACTTATGAGAAAGATGCAAAAAGCCACAAGGATATTCTTTGCAGGGCTATTCAAAATAGTGAAAAATTAGAATGTCACCTATCTAAAAAGGACATCGGTTAAATAAACAACAGTATTTCTACAAAATACTATATAGCAATTTTAAAATATAATTCAATTATTTACTAATATAGAAAAATACTAACGGTATATTTTACATGAAAAAGGTAGGCCATGAAACTTGACTACGGTTTGATATACCTTTTTCTTTCTTTTTTTTTTGAGACAGGGTCTTACTCTGTCACCTAGACTGGAGTGCAGTGGTACGAGCTCGGCTCACTGCAGCTTTGACCTCCTGGGGTCAGGGGATACTCCTGGTTCAGCCTCCCAAGTAGCTGGGACTACAGGCAGGCACCACCACAATCTGGCTTTTTTTTTTTTTTTTTTTAAAGCAAAGATTAGGTCTCCCTATGTTGCCCAGATTGATCTCAAACTTTTGGGCTCAAGCGATTGCCCCATCTTGGCCTCCCAAAGTGCTGGGATTATAGGCATGAGCCAGTGTGCCTGGCCAGTATGTATTATTATCATCATAAATGTTATTTTCAAAAATACTGAAATATCATTTAAAAACTGCCAAAAATATCAACTTAGAAAACATCCTCTAAAAAATCTTAGCGAGAACCTGAGTTCTTAATCCATATAAAATAGGAGCAGTCTTAAAATTAAGTAGGTTAAGTAGACTCTTCTTCCTATACGTCTGCATCTTCCTCTTGTTCATCTCTAGTAGATTAGGGCCCTTCTGGAGTCTTTCCTTTAGCAAAAATCTACATTCAGCAAAGGATGTGAATCGTATCAGTAACATGAAGGAGATGATTACTCACAGTGTATTTTACTAGGGATCAAAGGTTTAAGCCAAAGAAAGAAATTAGGCACATTCTTGCTAGCTGGGAGGACCCATAAGAGGATGAAGGAATCTTCCCGGTATTTCTAAGTTTTAGTACACAAGTTGACACTCACTCCACTTAGGCAAAATGCCAAAGCCTGAATGAAAACTATTCCACCGTTCTGTCAATGCTGAAGCCCTGCTAAGTCAGAGATTTTCATAATTTCAGCATATACAAAAAGCATGGCCAAAAGCAGGAAAAGACATCTACCAAAATATTGAAGAAATAAAAGTGCTGTGAAGGGCCAGAAAATGCAATCTCGTTTCAGAACAAAGTTTCTGTAAAACTAGTGGCTAAAAAGAATCTTAGAAGTTTATTCTTCCCTAACTGCTAACCCTCCAGTTTTCTTCTTTCTGGTTCGAAAGAACTACTTATTCCGACATGAATGAAACAAACCTTCCGAAATGTTTCATTATTGTCAACACAGGAGTCCATTAGTAGCAGGTGCCAAAACAGGCTCATCAGTAAGTCATCTGTCA
Source organism: Cebus imitator (assembly GCF_001604975.1). Lineage (NCBI taxonomy): Eukaryota > Metazoa > Chordata > Mammalia > Primates > Cebidae > Cebus > Cebus imitator. Next base: position 16,518,086 of record NW_016107360.1, on the reverse strand, counting down.
TCAAAACCTGAATCACTCAGGGCTTGAGTATAGCTGTATCACCCCAACATAAACAATCCCCCTAATAGCAACCCATCCCGAAATTTGCAATGCAACATTCTGCTACCACTAACACAGAAACAAAATGAAACACCGCATGTTCTTACTCATAAGTGGGAGGTGAACAATGAGAACACATGGACACAGGAAGGGAAGCAACACACATCGGGCCCTATGTAGGTGGGGGTGGGGGCAAGGGGAGGGAGAGTATTAGGACAAATATCTAATGCATGTGGGGCTTAAAACCTAGATGACGGATTGATGGATGCAGCAAATCACCATGGCACACGTGTATCTATGCAACAAATCTGAATGTTCCGCACATGTATCCCAGAACTTAAAGTATAATTTAAAAAAAAATTATAATTCTGCTTTTTTTATATTAGAAATAGTCCAGTAAATCCAGTTTATTGCAGACTTAAAACTGCTAGCTGTGTATATAAAACAATAAACTATCAGAAAAGTGGTCAAAAATCAAGTAATTATTCCAACTTTTTATGACACCACTTTGGAAAATAACCTATTCCCTGTTAACCTGAGTAGTTGAAAAAGTTCTATTTATGAGAAAACCAAAGAGTTAATGTGATATACATTTGATGTTACTTAGCAAAAAATTATGGTTGTCAGTTGTCAGTGTTGCAGCCCTGCTAAGTCCAACAAATATAGTTTACATATTGGAACAAACAAAACTCTGGAATACACAATCTATAACAAGCCAATTTACTACAGAGAAGGTGTCCATAAATTATTTCATGCCAAAGGGTCTAATGTCAGATAAGTTTTTGTTTGTTTTGTTTGGGACAGGGTCTCACTGTCGCCCAGGCTGGAGTGCAGTGGGGAGATCTCGGCTCACCGAATCCTACGCCTCCCAGGTTCAAGCAATTCTTCCGCCTCAGCCTCCTGAGAGTTGGGATCACAGGCATGCACCACCATGTCCAACTAATGTTTTACATTTTTAGTAGAGAATGGGTTTCACCATGTTGACCAGGATGGTCTCGATCTCTTGACCTCGTGATCCACCCACCTGGTTCTGCCATATTGCCCGGGCTGGTCTTGAATTCCTAAGTGATCTGCCTCACTTGAGCCTCCCAAAATGCTGGGATTACAGGGGTGAGTTACCACGCCCAACCATACTTATTGTTATCCCTTATTAAATGTTAAATTATCCCTTGTTAATTATTATCCCTTGTTAAATGTTAAATTTTAAATAATTCAGTAAAAAGTTGAAACGAGAAAATATTTTGAAATGACTTTAAATGTCACGGTAGAACTCAAAAATCACTTAAAATATTCTAAATGTTAAGTATATCAGTAAACTAGAAAAATCACCTCTAGAAGCTAACACGTTATCTACAGAATAAATTCACTCCCACAATTTACCCAAATAAAAGTGGAAAAAAAAGATCAAGTGATAAAATAAACGTCCATTTAAATTTAAATGATTTTTCATGTAAAATACATTTGAGGACTTCAAATGTGGAAAAAGTGCAGGAAACAAGAAACAAAATGAACATTTTCCACAAACCTAGTCTCAACACAGCAGTATTAGAAGATGGCTTTCACTTATGAGGTCCATATCAAATGACAAAGTTATGGTTAATCAAGCAGACTGCTGAAAGCCATCACTTTTAAAACAAAGGTTTTTTTTTTACTTCAGTCACTTGTATTTAAAAGTTACAAATTACAATCAAGTATAGGAATTTTCCCTATGCACAATCTCAGTGCACAGAAAACACTGATGGTAACATGACCCACAATTTTTAGTACTTGGAAGAGCAGTTTAAGTACCCTCACACAAGTAAAAGCCGTGCGAAGTCAGAATCACAACCCAATGAGCCTCACACCTCTCATCCTTTAGACCTGGAAGTAAAATAGCAAAGTGGAGAATGAGGTAGCTGATTAATCTATCCTGGGGCAAATCTTACTTTAATTAGAGCCTCTGAAAACACCTGATGTATAGGTTGTAAAAAACGGACTCTAGATCAGTCATTCTAAGACTTACACAAATAACACACACTTTCCAAAACTCCTTTTTTTCGAGACGGAGTTTTGCTCCATCTCGAAAAAGCCTGTTGCCCAGGCTGGAGTGCAATGGTGCGATCTCAGCTCACTGCAACCTTTGCCACCCGGGTTCAAGCGATTCTCGTGCCTCAGCCTCCCAAGTACCTGGGATTACAGGTGTGAGCCACCAAGCCTGGCGCCAATATTCTTTCTTTTGAGACGGGGTCTTGCTCTCATCCAGATTGGAGTGCAACGGTGGGATCAAAGGTCACTGCACCCGGGCTCAGGCGATCTTCCCACCTTAGCCTCCCGAGTGACTGGGACTACAAGCGCGCTGTAACATGCAGCTAATTTTTAATTTTTTTTTTTTGTGGAGACAGGGTTTCCCTTTGTTACCCAGGCTGGTCTGCAACTCCTGGGCTCAAGTCATCCTTTCACGTCAGTCTCTAAAAGTGATGGCGTTACAGGTGTGAGGATATATTTCGAAATTACGCAATTTAAAACACAAACAATTTTTTCACTCCCATCACTTTTCTGTTATTCCCTAGAGAACTTAATTTTTGTCAATAAGTCTTCTAAAATGTTACATTTCCTGTGGAATACAAGAAACCAAATGCTTCATTAGCTAGTGGTGGCAATTATTTTTAATACTTAAGCATTTCAATTAACTGTTCACTAGCACATTATGACATCATTCCCTTCCAGTGTTTGCTTGCTCATTAAATAATCCTGTTTCTATTTTGTTCTCTTGCCTTCAATACATAAATTGCAAATATTCCATTTCAGATGCTGGATTAAAGATTCGGTGAGGCTGCTGAAAAACGCCTTTATATTTGAACGGTTTGGTCGGTATGCTTTCTCTTACTGCAATTGATCTAGAGAGACTAATCTCTCACCAAATGGCAAAAATCTGGAGAAGATGAAATAGCAAAACTGAGGCCCAATGGGAAGGTGGAGGGAAGGTCAGTCGACAACCGTAGCTAACACCACAGATTCCAAGGCTTCCATCAGATAAACAAAGGAAGCCGACTTCCCTACGGAACCTGCATGTGCTTCAAGCTACCTGAGGCATTAGTATGCAAGCCCACTGAGCTAACACCTAGAAGGCAGAATCCAATCACTTAATTTTTCTAGACTCCCACACAGACTATATGGGAATGTATAGGCTACATGGACACCCAGAAAGCCAGTGGAGACGATGGACGGGGAAGAGAGTGGGCAGGTCTTCGATTCCTTCCTCCCACTCCACCAAAGCAGAATTTAAAAACCTACAACCTATACATACCAACTAGCTCCTTCGCTGCTCATAAGCATTTTTCAGGGGCACAGGGAAGGGGTTGCCGGGGCTGGGCGTCAGGTGGAGCAGGTGGGAGGAGTTGCAAAGGAGTCAGGTTGAGAGGCGAAGGGTCGCCGGCGCTGCGGGGAGGGAGGACTGCACCGCGGGAGCTGAGCACACAGAAGCAGGGCAGGGGGCGCCGAGAGGGGCGAACACCCGAACCGCCGGTGGGGGGGCCCTTCCTCACCTGGCAGCCCTTCTTGTGGTGAAAGCCGACCACCACGATGTGCAGTACCGGCCCCCGGGGGGCGCCATCCCCGTCTCGCCCGGTCTTCTCCATGGGCGGCTGCAGCGGGCCCACACGACAACTTCGACTGCCACGGGCGGCGTTCTGACGACCCCACCGTGTGCGGAGAGCCGCGGACTTCGGGTGTCAACGAAGGCAGCACATGAGGGCTGCGCAGGGAGCCCGGAGGAGGCTGAGCAGCTCCCGCCGCCCCCAGAGCTGCGGCCGCCCTTCCCACATCCGCTTTCGCAGCTTCCGGACTGTCACCTGACGCGGCGGCCGCAGCCGGCGAGGCGGGGCGAGGCGGGGCGAGGCGGGGCGGGGCGGGATATGGCCTGGAGGGACTTGAAGGGGCGGGGTCTAAGGGACCGAGGTGGAGCCTGGGACAGCGGGGTGGAGCCTGGGACAGCGGGTTGGGGCTAGGAGAGGAGCGATCGACTGGGCGGGGACGCGACGGGGCAGGGCCGGGTGGGACCTGGCCGGGTGGGGCGGGCTGGGGCTTACAGGACCCGGGCGGCGGGGCCTGCAGAGACTCTGGTGTCTGCGGGGCATGGAGGTGCAGCCTGGCACACCTGCTTTTTCCTCCCTGGGTTTAGCCTCAAAGCACTTCTCTTTTGCCCTCTCTTTTTCCTCCTTAAAGTTTTCCCCCTTCCCTCTTCTTTTCTGTTTTCCTTCCGTTTTCACAACTTTTTGGTGCACTCTCCGAGTGCCCGGTTCTTTCACTTCCTTGCCTTTGTGGCCTAGGGGATCTCCATTCTTATTCTTAAATATATAATAACATGGAGGCATACTGGTGAGGTTGCGTATCTGTGTATTCAGCCTTTAAATTACCTGGTTATCCGAGAATTCTTGTTTGTTTCTAGAGTTTTTTCCCCCTCATTTAAATATTATGTGTAGGAATCTGAGACGCATTTAAAACTTGAAATATCCTTGACAATAAAGGAAGTTTACTTGGATGCCTCTAAAGTGATTATTCTAGTCTAGCGATTTTAAAAGAATATTGTTTTCATTCCATCTCTTTTGGGTTTGGTACTCTGGTCTATACAAAATATATGGGCCCTGTTGTCACCAGGGTTTTATAATTCCTTTACTGATTGTACTACAATATTTTTTTAAAGTCGTGAATCTCATGTCAACTTAAAGTAAATAATGGAAATACTAGCAGATTTAACAAGTCTTATCTAGGGCAATTTTCGAATAACCCAAAGGATAGTTGTCTGCTTCAAATAGAATTTGAGATTACTACAGTAACTGGCAGTGAAGTTTACAATTACTAGCTGCACATCACTTACTTTAAACAACCTTAACATTTGATATTTTGCACTTCTAGTCTTGAAAACTAAGGAGCTCCGTTCTAATCTAAGCATAGCTGAGAAAAACAGTAGGCTTCCTAAATCAAAGTTAGTTTCTATGATTCAGTGGAACTATTTTAATGCTAATACTGTAGACATTTTTCAAGATGTTGCTATATATTTATATATTACAATATTTTTGGCATTGGCTCAGAAGACTGTTAAACTATACTGCTCCCTATATACAGAATATATTAACTGTTTTAAAAAATATATTAGCTGTTTTGAGATGTCAACTGTGTGGTGTGTTAACTATTAATATTTTCTTGATATAACCTGTCTTGATATTTTGGCATGGCTAAAACTATTGTCTGATTGAACACCTTTTAAAGATATATGTAAAAACAGGGCCAGGTGTGGTGGCTCATGCCTGTAATCCAGCACTTTGGGAGGCTGAAGTGGGCGGATCACTTGAGGCCAAGAGTTGGAGACCAGGCTGGGCAACATGGTGAAACCCTATCTCTACTAAAAATACAAAAATTAGCTGGGCATGGTGGTGTGTGCCTGTAATCCCAGCTACTAGGGAGGCTGAGGCAGGAGAATTGCTTGAACCCTGGAGGCAGAGGTTGCAGTGAGCCGAAATTGTGCCACTGCACTGCACTCCAGCCTGGGTGACGGAGTGAGACTCCATCTCAAAAAAAAAAAAAAAAAGAAGAAGAAAAGAAAACAAAAGTTTTACTGGGAAAATTGAGAGAGAAAGTGAACAAGGGAATTTCCAGGATTGTTTCATCTCTAAATATACAGACGGGGCCATTTAAAAGTTGAAGTGGGGCATGGTGGCTCACACTTGTAATCTCAACACTTTGAGAGACCAAGGAGGGTAGATCACTTGAGTCCAAGAATTCAAGACCAACCTGGGCAATGTAATGAGACATCATCTCTACAAAACATAATAAAAAATAAATAGCCAGACTTGGTGGTATGTGCCTGCGGTCCTGGCTTCTCAGGAGGCTGAGACAGGAGGATCGCTTGGGCCCGGGAGGCTCAGGCTGCAGTGAGCACACCAGTGCACCCTGCCTGGGCAACAGAGTAAGGTTCTGTGTTTAAATTAGTAAGTAAATAAAGTTTAAAATATGATGGGGTGTTGCTACATTGCCAAGGCTGGCCTCAAACTCCTAGGCTTAGGGGCCACACATGCCTGCCACTATGCACATTTTACATTTACTTTTTTTTTTTTTATCCACACAATGATTCCCATGGATACATTATGTTTTAAATTTGTTGTATTAATGTAGAATAAAGTCATTAACATGATATTGTCCACAAGGACAAATGTCTATTGAGAAAATAATTAAATTTCTCATTTAACTCGGGAGAAAATCAGAAATACCTTTTTGAACACGTAATACATTGAAGAGCCTTTGGTGGTTACATGTATTTTATGATAAATTATAAATTCTATTTTATGTCTTCTACTTAAGAAGACCTAAAGGGAGAAAAATCCTTGAGACATAGGGATATGACATATTTTCAAGTTTATAGCAACTCTCCATTTGGAATTGGCCTGTTCTTCCTTATTGTGTCTTGCCTCAGAGAAAATAATAAAATAAAAATACCACTCCTTTCCTGAAATCCCCATTAGTTCTACTGTGTAAGTGAACAATACGTAGCTCCTTTTGTTCAGATACTCAGGAGATTATTCTTTATTAGTGGCATTTAACATTGCTAATGTTCATTCTGTTCTTAGAAAACTTAAAGCTCTGACTTTCTTAAAATACGTTTTTCTGATTTTTAAAAACTCCATCAAGTAACAATATCTTGAATGTGGTCCATGCTGTCAGTATGATATAGTGAAAATGAGATAGGAATAGGCATAGAAAAGGAAAACCAGGAAAAGAAGGGGGTTTCAACCAAACGAGGATTGGAAAAAAAGGAAGAGAGAAAGAAAGAAAAAGAAGGAGGGAAGAAGTGTAACAAATTTGGCATTACTTCGTATTTAAAATCTTATTAAGATTAAGGAGAATGTTGATGTGTGTAGGGCTGTTGGCCCACAGGGTCGTGGGGTGTGCCTTATGCTGTGCTGAGGCACAGGATCCGAGAATTAGAGACAGGACACAGAAGTACAAGGAAATTGCAGTTGGGCTCGACGGGCCACGCCACCTATGAGCCAAGTCAGGCGAGGCCCCGAATGTTCAGAAGCATGAATATTTATTGTGTATAGGTTAGGGGGCAGGGCAGTGAGTGAAATCATCTTTAAGGATAGTGATAGGGTTGTGAGCAATAAAACAAGGGGTCCACCCCCATTAGGTCACCTAGGCTAGGTAGTGGACAGTGAGCAGCAAGGGGCCCATTCCCATCAATGCCAGGGCCATGTGCAGTAAGGGGTCAACCCCCATTAGGTCACCGAGGCTTGAAGGTGGGCCGTGCGCCATGAAGAGGGTGCAGTGTGCAATACTTCTATCTATGGGAAACTACTTTTAAGAAGATTTATGGGGGGGATGCTTTAAGTCATACAGTAGAGACAGAACTGTCAGTGTTGCCGCCACCTGCTTCCAATGAGTTCTATGGGAAGATGCTTTTCGAGCAGCACAGTAGCAAGAGCTGTTAAAGTTCACAGTCACCAAGGTGGATTGCTGGTCTGAGGGCAGCCTTCCACAAGACCTGGAGCAAGGTCCTATAACTCCTTTATAAGGAGGAGTGGCTCTCACCCCAAGCCTGCCATACAGTGGGTATCTTTATGATACTGAACGCTGCTGCCTGGGCCATGGTTTCTTGTCCTGGTATAACTGTTTTTCCCTTAAATCATGCTCTGCACTGTGTCTGCTTTAGGC
>NW_016107360.1:16503999-16510087 GCF_001604975.1 Cebus imitator | reverse complement strand
TGTTGACCAGGATGGTCTCGATCTCTTGACCTCGTGATCCACTCGCCTCGGCCTCCCAAAGTGCTGGGATTACAGGCTTGAGCCACCGCGCCCGGCCAAGCTGCTTATTTCTTAATTCATGCTCTGTACTGTGTCCACTCTAGGCATTCCTCCAATTGTGAACTAAGATATAATTATATATATGTGTAGGGAAATATTCTTTAGGGGCTCATACTATCAACTATTATGATTATATATAGAGGATTATATAAAGGAATTCTTTAAGCCCTAATTCTATAAACTAATATATGATTATATAAAGGATTATATAAAAGGAAATAGCTGAGTAGTAACACTATAAACTGAGATATTTTTCAAGCCCTAGCTGTGCCAGGGTTCTGCTTAGGTCTCCTTCTTCAGTGTGGAGGGTTACCCACAATGGGTATGAATGAAATAATGACTCAATTAAAAGAATATTTATTAGACCCTACAGGGTGCCTGGAAATGTAGTGTGCACAGTGTATAAAATAAGAAATTGCTTCCTTAAAGTGCCTTATGTCTGGTGATAAAAATAAGATGAATGCCAAACCAGCTAGCAAAGCCATCTCTATGTAGCTTCACTTGGATCCAGCCATCATGTAAAGTATTAGGAAACAAAGATAAGTAGTAACAGCTCATGTTTAAAAGGGCTTAGTATGTGCCAGGTCCTATGCTGACCACTTTTGATAGATTATCTCAGTGAATCTTCACAATAATTTTATGAACAGATACTATTATCCCCATTTTTTCCAATGGGTAAATTGATACTTAAAAAGTTGAAATAATTTGCCCATTGTCAAATAACTGACCATGGAATTTGAACCAGTCATGTAATTGAAAACTAAGAAATGTAATCACATAAACTACTGCTTCCCACAACTCTCAGCCTTGGGGAACTCAGGCTATGAAGGATGATGGGTGCTTAATGACCATTTGTTGTATGAACAAATGATGCTCTTTGTGGCTGCTCAAGTTTATTGTTCAGGATTCCCACCCCCCCTCCCCCCAACAAATTTTGCTCTTGTTGCCCAGGCTGTAGTGCAGTGGAGCGATCTAGTCTCACTGCAACCTTCGCCTCTGGGGTTCTAGCAACCTGCCTCAGCCTCCTGAGTAGCTGGGACTACAGGTGCATGTCACCACACCCAGCTAATTTTTGTATTTCTAGTAGAGTTGGGGTTTCACCCATGTGGCCAGGCTGGTCTCAAACTCCTGACTTCAGGTGATCTGCCTGCCTAGGCCTCCCAAAGTGCTGGGATTACAGTCGGGAGCCATCAAGTCCAGCCTAGATTGTTTAGCTGTAAGTTCCTAGGATACAAATACAAAACAGACTAGAGCAGATAATTTATTTGCTTTTTATTTTTTTCAAAACAGAAGCACAAAGCATGATTTTCCAAGTGTGGTGATGTTAACATATAATTTAGAGTGACATCTGATGGTTGCCTGTTAGACGATAATTGTTGAAGAAACAATTTAAAAGCCTATAATAAATAAGACTACTAGATATAAAAAGATGAGAACGATGAATTAAAGTAGTAAAAAATTTAAAAAACATATTTTAAATCCCCACTAAAGTTTTTTAAAAACGCTAGTTGCAGATTTTTCAATCCACTGTACTTTAAAAAGAAACAAGAGATTCTTTAAGAAAATGAGTAGTTTTTTTTTTTTTTTTTTTTTGAGACGGAGTTTAGCTCTTGTTACCCAGGCTGGAGTGCAATGTCACGATCTCGGCTCACCGCAACCTCCGTCTCCTGGGTTCAGGCAATTCTCCTGCCTCAGCTGGTACTACAGGCACGCGCCACCATGCCCAGCTAATTTTTTATACTTTTAGTAGAGACGGGATTTCACCATGTTGACCAGGATGGTCTCGATCTCTTGACCTCGTGATCCACCCGCCTCGGCCTCCCAAAGTGCTGGGATTACAGGCGTGAGCCACCGCGCCCGGCTGAAAATGAGTAGTTTTAACCAAAATTGTAATACTTAATTGATGACAGGAAATATTAATTGAGTTATACTGGTTTGAAGAAGATTCTGGCTTACAGGGGAAGACGACTCAAAGGTTAAAGGAAAAATTTATTCATAAAGCAAAACCTTTAACGTCTCTCTAAAACTTTGAGGGTAGAGTGGGTATCGGCCGAGATGGTAAAATGTCCAGTGGGCAGGAAATATTTCCCCGGATCTCGCTTGCCGAGGACGAAAAGCCAGCGAACGCGACCCAAGCGGCCTGCTAGATCGCACGCTCGGTCTCAGATTGGTCGAGTCTGTTAGGTCTGCGGAAAAAGCGGAAGCGCGCTTTTCAAAGTCGTCCCACTGTCTATGAACCCAGGACACTTCCGGCGTGGCCATGGCGGCTAACGCTACTACCAACCCGTCGCAGCTGCTGCCGTTAGGTAATCGCCCTCCTTTTGGGAGGAGGCAGAGGGAGCTGAAGCTCAGGATTGGGAGCGAGGGACTGTTCCGAGGCAGGCCCTGGCGGAGAGTGGGGAAGTGTATGGGACCGAATGCGGTTGGACTCACCGCTGCAGGTCCCCGCGGCAGCAGGCCGCCCCGCTCTTTAACGTGGTCTGGCTTCTCAAGCTAGACCGTCACTGGAAAAGGTCCACATTTAATGAACGCGTCGTCGGCCTCCTTTGTTGTGACCCGCCTCTGCAGTGTTATGGATAGTAGGCCCACTTCTCAACCTGGCGTTTATGATCCCTGGTTTAGATAGACTACGTTATGTATCTGATTGGTTAATGACACTAGCATCCTGGTCCGGAATGAGCCTTAAATGAGGAATCTGCAAACTGCCTCTGTTTGTTATTCATTCATTCAACAAATAGTTACTGAGCATCTATACACTAGATGCCGTGCCTAGGCATTTTTCAGCGATAAACTTAAACCATAGCCATTGCCTTCAGATAGCACACAAGCGAGTGCAGGAGGGAATACTGGACAAATAGACATCATGCTACATAATGCTAGGCTGGCTAAAGAGATGTTCAAGCTGGTGTCAGAGCAGAGGATAGTCAGAGTTAGGGGAGGGAAGCAGTGACAGGAAAGAATTTCCAGTGAATATAATTATGCCTATCTTCTCTTACATTTTGTAGCTGGTGAAGAGTGATTGAGTTAGTGGACATGGCCATGATTGAAAAGTTTTCATTCCTTCATGCCACAGACTCTTGAAATGCTCATTATGTGCCAGACGCTGTGCTTGAACTGAGATTTGTATTATAAGACCTGAAGTTATTGAATGAATATTTTTCCTGGTTTTTCTTTCACTATATGCAAGTAAGAGTGCCAGTAGGCTCTCAAATATTTGTTGAAATAATGAATGGTAAAATAATATTTTTTCCTTTCTCAGAGCTTGTGGACAAATGTATTGGATCAAGAATTCACATTGTTATGAAGAGTGATAAGGAAATTGTTGGTACTCTTCTAGGATTTGATGACTTTGTCAGTATCCTTTTAAAAGGTTGTGGTGGTATACATAGGTTTTTCTTAAGTATTTAATAACATAAGAACTATAGACAATCAGTGTATTTGTGATTATTATAATATAAATCAGTTCATTCTCAGGAAACTTATGATAATGTTTTTAGGGATATGTATTGGAAGAAGGTAACGTTCCTATCCACAACAAGCATTCTGAATTTGAGCCATTGTGTTAAACATTATAATTAAAACTGAACAGGCGAGCCCAGTGGCTCATGCCTGGCATCCCAGTGCTTTGGGAGGTCGAGGTGGGTGGATCGCTTGAGCCCAGGAGTTTGAGACCAGCCTGGGCAACATGATGAAACCCTGTCTCCACAAAAATTACAAAAATTAGACGTGCACCTCTGGGCTCAGTTACTCTGGGATGCTGAGGCTGGAGGATTCTTTGAGCCCAAGAGATTGAGGCTACAGTGAGGGGTGATTGTGCCACTGCACTCCAGCCTGGATGACAAGAGTTAGAACTTGTCTAAAAAAAAAAACAAACCACCAAAACAGAAACAAAGCTGAACAAAGGCAGAAGCTAGAGTAAATTCTGTATTTTCTTAACACCAAATTTCAGATATGGTACTGGAAGATGTCACTGAGTTGTGAGTAATGTTAAAACTTAAAAAATTGGGGGGAAAGACAGAATTCTCTTCTTAATTAAAGACAGTTTTACTACTATTAAGTAAAATTGTGAGAAAAAATTACTTGTTGGAATAACCTTAAAGATAGACATTTTATCTCTTTATTTGTAAAATTGAATCAGAGCATTATTACCTTAGTCATTACTAAACTCCTAGAAAATTAGTGGAGACAAAGTTTTAAGGTAGAAGTTAACAAAAAGCCGGGAATCTTAGGGTTCAAGTCAAATCAAGGAACTGATAGAGCATTTAGGCTGAACATGGTAGCTCACTGCTGTAATCCCAGCACTTTGGAAGGCCAAAGCAGGAAGATTGAGCCTGGGAGTTTGAGACCAGCTTGGCCAACAAAAGGAGACCCCTGTCTCTATAAAAAAATTTAAAAATTTGTTGGCTATGGTGAGGGGCAGCTGTAGTTCTAGCTGATCTGAAGCCTGAGGATCTCATGAGCCTAGCAGTTCTAGGCTGCAGTGAGCTATAATTGTATGTACCACTGTACTGAGCCTGGCCAACAGAATAAGACCCTGTCTCTTAAAAAAACAAAACAAACCCAAAAGACATTTCATTTCATATCTGATTTCCTTGGCAAGCTTTCACTTCTTTTCATGAAGATCTGCCTGATACCTGTGGGTATTAGGTCAGTGAGTTCATTCTGTTGCTTTTGATGAAGGTTACGTTACCTAGTGGATAACCTTTGTATCTGAAAATTGTTGATGTAATTGCCTTCACAGTAGTTTGGTTACAAGAATAACCTTTTGAGGGAGGGAAAGTATTTATAAAATGTTGGCTTTGATTGTCACTGTTTATCCTGACTGTATTTTATCTATTCGTTTAGTGAAATTACACCAGAAGGAAGAAGGATTACTAAATTAGATCAGATTTTGCTAAATGGAAATAATATAACAATGGTAAGACACATTGAAACTGTTTTATTTAGATGGGAGCCCATTTTTGTGGGGCAGTGATTAAGAACTAACCTTAATGCGGCTTCCTTGACTAAATGATCATGGCCGAGTGGTGTTTAAGATGGGAAAGGGGTTCTCTGTGGTCAGGGCCCTACAGCTGAGCTATTGAGGCCTAAAGTTAGTTTGCTTGGAACTTTTAATCATTTATTTTGTCAGAAATTGCTTTGCGATAGTAAGTATTAATTGATGATGTTGGGAATTGTAAATAGATATTGACAGTCTCGAGAAAATGGAAATGTGAAGTGGGGAGAGGTAAAGGTAGCTTTATGAAGAGCAAGGGGTTTTTAGATGACATGGTGGTAGTGTTATTAATAAACTGTCTTTCCTCTTTATGCAGCTGGTTCCTGGAGGAGAAGGACCTGAAGTATGAATGAGTTTCCTTGGCTTACACTAGATTCTGTTTTGTCTTATAATGACAAGAAAATGGAATTNGCTGGTTCCTGGAGGAGAAGGACCTGAAGTATGAATGAGTTTCCTTGGCTTACACTAGATTCTGTTTTGTCTTATAATGACAAGAAAATGGAATTTTTTTTTTTGCCTTCTGTTTAAATCCTATAAAGCTAAGTTTCCCGTTAAAGGGAAGTGCTTTGAAGATGTGTACTCATTTTTGTAAGTTAATCATGATTATCCTGGAAAAAGAAGAGTTTCTTCTTTGAAGACGAAAATAAAAGTGTTTTTGGTTAACTGTCATTTTATTTATTGTCCTGCAGTAGCCAGTGGAACAACGATTGTAGTTATTTTGCCACTTACTTTTCTGTCATTATATGCCTATTTGCTTTCTCATTTACATTACCGTTTGATTGTCACACAAAAGTTGTTCCAAACAAAATGATGAACTTTGATTTGAACAGTTGCATTTAAACAACTGGAAACAATGACTTAGAAAATTCAATTGAAGGCCGGGCGCGGTGGCTCAAGCCTGTAATCCCAGCACTTTGGGAGGCTGAGGCGGGTGGATCACAAGGTCAAGAGATCGAGACCATCCTGGTCAACATGGTGAAACCCTGTCTCTAC
>NW_016107360.1:16499247-16503552 GCF_001604975.1 Cebus imitator | reverse complement strand
TAAAAATGGGTATGCCTGTAATTGTGTTTTGTAAAAAAAAAAAAAAAAAAAAAGGAAAACAAACAATATACAGGTAATATATGCACATTGTAGAAATGCAGGAATTATCTGTTGGAATTACCCTAAAGATAGATAGAAATTTTATCCATTTGCTTGTAAATTGGTTCAGAGGGTTATTACCTTAATGCAATTATTACTGAATTGCCAGGAAATTAGTGGAAACAGATCTTTAAGGTAAAAGTTACTAAAAACAGCCAGGAACTCTAGGGCTCAGATCAAATCAAATAACTGTTAATAAGATCGTTGAACTGTATACATTAAGTCAAAGACAAGAACTCCTATTAACAAACAGGTAATATATGCACATTGTAGAATTGTAGGTAAGCAAAAAGGAGAAAGTTGATCATGCTTTGCTGTATATCTTCATAGACTTTCTCAGTCTACTGTCAGTACACGTTTTATTTTACTTGCTTATCCTGGTATACCCTCCACCTAGGTCATTTTTTGAATTTAAATGGTGAATATCTTTCTGTGTCAAATATTTCAATATTAATGTACATGTAATATTTTATTAAATAGATTTACTATAAATTATTTAGCCTATTCTTGTTGGCCACAGTAGTCGAAGTAGATCTTTTATATTTTTATTTTCTAGAGTAAACTCAAAAATGTAAGATCAAAGGGTGTAGATTATGTTGCCAGGAAAAAGTTTGTGCCAATGTACATTTTTGTCAGAAGTCTTTCATAGTACTATTTATATCCTTCCCAATATTAGCTGTGTTCTACCTTCTCTCCTCTTTGTCATTTTTTACAAGAAAAACCTGGCATGTCTAAAATTTTCTTTTGTTTTTGGAGATAAGAGTGGAGTGGTGTGATGTTGGCTTAATGTGACCTCCACCTCCCAGGTTCAAGCTGTTCTGTCTCAGCCCCCCAAGTAGCTGGGATTATAGGTGGGCTAATAATTTTTATTATTAAGTATTTTTAATAGAGACGGGGTTTCACCATGTTGGCCAGGATGGTCTTGAACTCCTGACCTCTAGTGATCCACCTGCCTTGGCCTTCCAGAGTGCTGGGATTACAGGCATGAGCCACCAGGCCTGGCCTAAAATTTTCTTGATTAATATTGACCTCATCTGTATTTTGTAAATAACTTATCTGATGAGGCTTTTGCCATTGATTGGCTTCCCAAAGTGCTGGGATTACAGGTGTAAGCCACCATGCCAGGCCTAATTTTGTAATATTTTATAGAGACTAGGTGTCACCATATTGCCCAGGCTGGTTAACTCTTAACACAAAATAAGGGTATTTAGTTTTGGATTTTAATTCTAGTGGAATTTAACATTTTTGAACTTTTTTTTTTTTTTTTTTTTTTTTTTTTAGACGGAGTTTCACTCTTGTTACCCAGGCTGGAGTGCAATGGCGCGATCTCGGCTCACCGCAACCTCTGCATCCTGGGTTCAGGCAATTCTCCTGCCTCAGCCTCCTGAGTAGCTAGGATTACAGGCACACGCCACCACGCCCAGCTAATTTTTTGTATTTTTAGTAGAGACGGGGTTTCACCATGTTGGCCAGGATGGTCTCGATCTCTTGACCTCGTGATCCACCAGCCTCGGCCTCCCAAAGTGATGGGATTATAGGCGTGAGCCACCGCGCCCGGCCAACATTTTTGAACTTTGATTTGCAGAGAGATTTAAGTTCTAGTAAATTTGATACTAGGACAGGATTATATGTGGATTTGGGCATCTCTGTTCTTGGCATTTTATTATTGGGCGTTAATGTGCCAACATGCCAGGTTGGACCATGTATTAGTTGAGGTTCTCCAGAGACAACCAATAGTATATGTATATAGATAAATGAAGGGATTTATTAGGGGAATTGGTTCATGCAGTTATGGAGATCTTGATGTGGTTCAGTCCAAGTCCAAAGAGCTCAGAACTTGGGATGCTGATGATAAAATCTTCAGTCTGAGGCTTAAGGCCTGAGAACCCAGTGGGCTGCTAGTGTAAGCCCTGGAGTCCAAAGGTCTAGAGCTGGGATAGACTCTTTCTTCTCTGTCCTCAGAGGACAACTTCATCAGAACATCAGGAGTTCTGATGTCCAAGGACAGAGAAAAAAGAGCGTATCCCAGCTCTAGGAGGGAGACAGACATGTTGCCTTTTCTCTGTTTTTGTTCTCTTTGGGCCCTCTGTCAACTGGATGCTGGTCCACATTGAAGGTGTAGCTCACCTAGTCCCCTCAGACTCACACCCTACAGTAGTCTGGAAACACCCTCACAGGCATACCCAAATAATGCTTTACCAGGTTTCTAGATATCCTTAATCCAGTTAACTTGACACCTAAAATTAGCCACCACGGACCATGTGATTGGGCATACTGTGGGGAATGGAGTGAATTTTCAGACTTAGAATTACAGAAGCCTTGGAGTTACCTTAGTTAATGTATTCTGACTCCGTTCAGAGCCTTTTGGGTCCAAATCTGAACTGCTTCCAGTGATCCCAAAGGTAGTTCGATTTGGGAGTGATAAACTGTGTTGTTCTCTATGGCTTTAATGGTTAAGTCTAGTTGGTGAAAAGAACAAAAAGAAAGGAAATGTAAGAAAAGAATGCTTCTTTTCTACCTTGGATATTTCTATATTAAAGATTAATTAGTGTAACACATCTGCCCTCTCTCTGTCCCTTTATTCTCTATGCCCAGAGACATGCAGACTGATAGCCTGAGGGCGTGTGGGTTCTGCTCTGCTTTTTCCTGTAAGTTTTAGAGGTGTCTGCCTCACGTAAAGAAGCCTGGGGTGGTCAATAATGCCAATGGTTTGGTGGGTAAATCTGAGTAATTCTGGAGTTCCAAAGAAGTTAACTACAGTCTGTAGATAAAAGTTACATCGTCCACTTAGCCTATGTCAGCAATAAAAATCACCACTGTGTGTTTACCAGTTTGCCTTTTTTCTCAATTGGTTCAGAACTCAGTTGTGGAACAGGAGTGCTAATTATTAGCTCCCTCAAAACTCCAATAGCTCTCAAGTCTCTACTGTACTAAGACAACAACCTCTTCTGTCTTCCTGCCTGCCTCCCATCTCTACCCTGGCACGTCTGTCCATCCCAGCCATCAGAGCAACGGATTAATCTACAATGCAAGATATGGTCATGTCATGTTTGGCTTTCAACCTTTCAGTAAGTTACCTTCCATACAATGAAAGACCAAGTTCCTTAACAGGTTCCCATGAGGGGTTCCTATTGACCTCTCAACCACAGCTCAGTCTTGCCTTAATAGCACAGAATTTCTAACACTGGCTGAACTCTTTGGCCTTTGGCTTCACTCATGTTGGACTTCTGTGGGAAGACCTTATCTCCAAACTTCTCTTCACTTGGTTTACTTGTACTCAAGACTAGGCTCAAGTGTCACTTCCTCCAGAAATTTCTATGGGATCCCTCAGCCCTCTATCACTACTCAGTGCTTAATGGGACAGGTCATGGAGGTTTCTGTCATACTGTGAAACTGTCTTGAATAGCTACTCTCTCCTGGAAAAATAACAGCCTCAGGCAGTTAATACCATGCACTGTCCTGGTTTCAAGGAAAACAAATCCTGTTACACTGTTGGACTGTAGACTAGGATGTGGGCCACCATCGTCTGAGTATGTTGAGTTTGCTTGGTGTGGTAAGTTGGCCTTCAGTGCAGTGATGCAGTTGGGCTTCTAGCTGTTAACGGGAAAGATCAGAGGCAGAAGCTTGGGAGCAGGGTCCTTGTGCTCCGTGAGTCCCTCTTTTGGAAGACAGCAGGCTTCCTGGCTGACATCTCTCTAAGAAGTGGAGCTGGTACTTAGATCAGCCTGACACCCAAATCCACGCTCTGTCTACTTCAGTCACAAGGAGTTCAGGTCAGTGAGTGTGAGGCTGAAATAGAGAGTGGTCAGAAAACAGACCTAATCTACTTTATCCGGGAGTGACCCTGACTGAATCTTCGCTTAGCAGGCGTTTCATTCTTGAATTTAAGAAAAATCATGCATGACATCAACTGATCACAAGAGGGCACTGTAGAACTAGGCAGCTAGTTGCTGCAGCCAGGCTTTTTAGTTTTCCTCAAAGCCTCCTTACAACTCAGGTTTCTGCTCTCCCACTCTGGTGTACTTACTATTGGATCACACCACAAGGGCAGGTAAGGGGCTGAATTTATCCTACTATTTCACTCCACCCCCATTTCTTTTCTTTTCTTTTTTTTTGCAAAAGAGGAATCTGTTTTTCATTCATGTATTTCATCCATATTTTCTATATGAGGTGACTTTTCTTTTTTTTTTTTTTTTTTTTTTTTTT
>NW_016107360.1:16490557-16498577 GCF_001604975.1 Cebus imitator | reverse complement strand
CAGCTGGAGTGCAGTGGCACGATCTCAGCTCACTGCAACCTCTGCTGCCTGGGTTCAAGTGATTCCCCTGCCTCAGCCTCCTGAGTAGCTGGGACTACAAGTGTGTGCCACCACACCCGGCTAATTTTTTGTCTTTTAGTAGAGATGTGGTTTCATCATGTTGGCCAGGATGGTGTTGATCTCCTGACCTCGTGATCCGCCTGCCTTGGCATCCCAAAGTGCTGGGATTACAGGTGTGAGCCCCTGTGCCCAACCCTAGTATAGTTTCAATTACATAGTAAGTGCTTAATAAATGGTGCTAGTTATTACTTATTGTCATTATTTAAAGAGCCTCTGAATCAACTTATTTTTACGGGTTTTCCGTCACAACAATTCCTTTTCAATAGTTGGAGCTACCTGTCACTTAGTCCATAGCAGTTACCTAAAGAATAGAGCCCCTAGTTATTAAAAAAATTTTTTTTTCTTTTTGAGACAAAACCTCACTCTGATTGCTCCACTAGAGTGCAGTGGCGTGATCTCGGCTCACTGCAACCTCCACCTCTCAGGTTAAAGCGATTCTTGTGCCTCAGCTTCCCAAGTATTACAGGCGCCCACCATCACACTCAGCTAATTTTTGTATTTTTAGTACAGATGAGGTTTCACCATGTTGACCAGGTTGGTCTCAAACTCCTGACCTCAGGTGATCCACCTGCCTCGGCCTCCCAAAGTGCTGGGCTTATAGGTGTGAGCCACCTTGCTCGGCCAAGCCCTAGTTATTTTTAAATCTTCTATCACACAAAGTACAGTGCTTAGGGCACAGGACTCAGATGATATTTGTTGAAATAGATGGTGACTAAGAATGTGGGCTTTATTAATTGGAAAATAATTGAACTCATAAAGCAATGAGCTTTAAGATAGTAAGGGGAGTAAAATAAAGAGGTGGAAGATTTCAAAATATGTTCACCATTATCATTAAATCTTTAATAAAGCAATCATTTATTCAGTACCACTTCGTGCCTGCGCTCCAGAAGCTCACTGCCTGGACAGGGAGCTAGAGATCTCCCTACATGTGATATGATGTCATGAATACATTAGCCTTTCCAGCATGTAAAGAGGAGAGGGCTGGATTCTGCTTGTGGTGGGAGAGGGAAGCAGGAAAGCCGCCTTACTAGATACTCTCTGTCTGCTCCATCCATTCCCTGCTCTGTGTCCTGGGATGCTGAATCCAGCCTACTGTGCAGCCTGTGCTCACTTGCCCTCTCATGACAGGTGGGAGATCAGAGGGTGGGAAGAGAGAGTGGTTGGGCCATTTCTTCCCTGGCACGGGCTTGCTTCAGCACTCTGTCTCAGCAGTGGCTGAGCCTCCCCAAGATTGTAGCATGTACTGGCAGCTCCTCTTCCATGTTTCTAGCTCTCTTTCTTTCTTTTTATTCTTTTAAGCTCTGGCAAGAAGTCTCTAGCTGTCTCTCTTTTTAAATTACAGCAAATATTACCTGATAATAATAATTATTAATTTATTTATTTATTCATTTATTTATTTTTTTTGTGACAGAGTCTTGGTCTGTTGCCAGGTTGGAGTACAGGGGTGTGATCTTGGCTCATGGCAACCTCTACCTCTGAGGTTCAAGTGATTCTCCTGCCTCAGCCCCTGAGTAGCTGGGACTACAGGCGCACACCACCATGCCCGGCTAATTTTGGTATTTTTAGTAGAGATGGGGTTTCACCATGTTGGCCAGGATGGTTTAGATCTCTCGACCTCGTGATCTGTCTGCCTCAACCTCCCAAAGTGCTGGGATTACAGGTGTGAGCCCCTGCTCCTGACCTACTATTATTTTATTAAAGCAAAGAAGCCTTTAGCTCTCAAAGGGCTCTAGTAACACGTCTCTTTTCCTTATCCTGTTTGATCCTGGTTTAGTAATGGCTTCCCACATTTGCCATTGTCTGGGGCCCTTACAGTTCCTCATTAATTTTTTTAATACTGCCTTATCTCTGTGAGTAATCCTTTCATTAAATAAAGTCTCTTCATCTGAACTTTGATGGGCCCAGATTGACATAGCATCCTGGAAGAGGAGATCCTTGAGCTGGGCCTTGGCAAATGAGCAAGTTCCTGTCAGGCAGAAAGAGGGACAAAGAGAAGAGGAAAGGAGATGCGAAGGATTTGGCATTAGGGGCTGTGAGCGATGTGGAGTAGCTGGAATACAAGGTGCATCTGAAAATCAGGTTTGCCTGAGTCACAATGAGCCTTGGCAACTTCTGGAGGGTGGAGTTAGGGGATTTCCTTCTCTAAAGGATCTGTTTGCATCATCTGGTTTGCAAGGAGAATGGGGAATCTTTTGGGGGTTCCAGGTTCAGACCTATTCAGGCTTTCCTGGTGAATTGAGAGGAGAGTGCTTTGGTGGAAGCCAGGATGAAGGGAGGATTTCAGAGTTCTTGAGGTTTTATCGCAGGAGAAGAAAGAGTCATGGATATGACAAAGTGGCTTCAGAAAACAGCACGAGGTCAGAAAGGAGTAAAGATCCTAAAAGGGCATAGTGACTCTGCTTGACAAAACTAAATCTCCTCCCCTGGAGTTGCACATCCTAAAGAGGAGAGGGGTTTACTAAAAACCAAAACCAAACCAATGACAAGAGCTGCACAGCTTTCCGGATGTGAACTATGCATCTACTGGACCCAGAAGGGCCCCTTGATAGGAAGGAGTCCAGGGACTGTGTCAGTCGCACACAGAAGTAGGGAGGTGAAGAGTTTGGAAAGGGAAATGGAAGGGCAATCAGGAAACTTGAATTTGTCACCAAGTGGCTGTGTAACCTTGGGGCAAGTCGCTCTTTTCTCTTCCAGGGCTTCAGCTTATTTACCTATCAAACAGGAGTTCGGTTGAATGCTTCGGTTCCCTTCTAGCACTCCTCTGGTGAGGGGTTGTGTCCCGAGGGCTCAGGCATGCTCCCTCTTCCCTCTAACTACGGGCATCCCATCACTGCTGGCCATGCTGTGTTTGGAATCTGAGGTGAATTGGGAGCCCTTGGGAGCTTGGGAGCCTGTCCCCGCATCTGTGGATTGCTCTACCTTAATGTCCTGTGGGGATCTAGCAGTTTTGGATATGGTAGCTAATATTTTTTTTTTTTTTTTTTTGAGACAGGATCTTGCTGTGTTGCCCAGGCTGGAGTGTGGTGGCACAATCTTGGCTCACTGCAACCTCTGCCTGTCAGGCTCAAGCCATCCTTCTGCCTCAGCCTCCTGACTAGCTGGGACCACAGGCATACCCCTGGCTAATTTTTGTATTTTTTGTAGAAACGGGATTTCACCATGATCCTCAGGCTGGTTTGGAACTCCTGGGCTCAAGCCATTCTCCTGCCTTGGCCTCCCAAAGTGCTGGGATTGCTGGCATGAGCTACCGTGCCCAGCCACTGTAGCTAATCTTTTAAAGCTGTAATGCTCCTTGCTTTCCTTGCTTCCTTCTCCTTTTCTCTTCCATTTCAATGAGAGCAAACTTGAAAACCATCAGACTGGAAGCCACTTCAAGAGGAATCATGGTCTGGTGTAGAAGCCCTAATGCTACAGACAGAGTGAGCTCTGACAAGCCATTTGCCCTCTTTGGGTCTTGGTTTCCTCATCTTTTAAGCCAAGGCAATAACTCATGCCTTTCTCACCCCACACAGTTATTCTGGAGATCCAAAGGGCTCATAGCTGCAAAATGCTTTAACTTGAGTAAATTTCCATGTTGACATGAGGGCTAACTGGATCCCTATTTTTTTCATGATTGGATACCAGCTGGTAATGTCCTGTCTGGCTTTTACGTCTATATTCTACTGCTTTCCAAAAAGAGCTGTGGCATCCTACAAAATCATTTGTCATCGTATCTGCTATAACAGTAGAGAAATGTGCTAGAATTGAAGATCATGACCACGGGGTGTGGTGACTAAGATGTGGATCATGGGCTCTCCTGCCTCCTCTGTTCTCTGAGAAGGACTCTACTTACCACCTTTCATGTATTTTTTTGTGTCCATAATTGCTGCTTCTTGGGCTATAGGCCCCATTCATACTTCCTCATAGCAACCCTGTTATTTGTCATTGGTTTTAGCCAGCTCCACAGTCAGCGTCTCATGAGGGTAATAAGAAGTGGGAAGGACCTTATTCTTTCCTGTACTGAATTGCCTGGAGAGCATCTCTTGCTGATTACAGCTGGAAGTGTGACATTTAGTTAGTGAGAAAATTGAGTCAGGCAAGCAGCAGCCTGTGCCAACAGGAGGGTGAGGAAGGGCTGGGGAAGAAGGGAAGTGCTTAGTGGAGTAATTTGGCCCAGGTGTTTTCCTGGATCCAGGTTGGGTGTTCCTGTCACCACAGGTAGGGATTGTAGATGCTCATGGAATTTTCCATTGTGATAGAAACCACAAATGAGCACGCATAGACACCTAGTTTCTTCTATTCCACCTATGTTGGGAAAATAAACTCCGAGAGGTGAGCATTTCACCCAAGGACTTCCTGCTGTCCCAGTGACTGGTACTTGAGGATGACACAAGCCTGCACTGAGATCTGTGACTTCTCAAGGCATGAGTCCAGAGTGGGATGAGCTGGAAGGGCTTACATCACTTCTAGGTCCAGTCCCTCACTTTATAGGTGGGGAGACCTAGACTCAAAGAGAGTCCTTGACTTGCTAAGGGACTCAGGGGCTGTGCTGGAACCAGTGCTTAGATCACTGGAACCTGGTTCAGAGCTCTTGACTATGCCACTCCACCTCTGTGACTGGATGAGGATGGTTGGGTTACCCTGGATGAAATTACTTTCCTCTTCCCCAGAGGCTGAAACCACTTCTGTCTGAACTCTTACACTTTCTCCATGGGTATTATAGAGATACTAACTTCTAGTTTATTTCCAAAGAGTTATCTCTTCCCTGCAGGTGCATTTCTACTCAGAATGATGGCTCTTCCAACTTATGGCCCCTGGCACCTTGAGAAAGGCTGACAATCAGCAGCAGAAGACAAATGATGTGGGAGGATCAGGAGGAGGGGCTTA
Organism: Cebus imitator; assembly: GCF_001604975.1. NCBI lineage: Eukaryota > Metazoa > Chordata > Mammalia > Primates > Cebidae > Cebus > Cebus imitator. The sequence continues at coordinate 16,493,591 of NW_016107360.1, read as the reverse complement.
GATGGGACAGGATCCCTCGAGGAAGAGGATTCAGGGAGGAATTTAAAGGCAGCCTGGGGACGGAGTGGTGGGGGAATCTGGCTTCTAATACCTGTTTTGTCATTTCTCAATTGTGTGACCTTGAAGAAATTACTTAATATCTCTAAGCTTCGATACCCTACTCTGTGAAATGGGGATGGTAACATGCACTTCAGGGTTATATGATAATGACATATATTACATATGTAATGTATATTACCAAATACATTATTTGGTATGTAATATATAAGGGCTTATATATTTATATGTGATATGAGAGCACCCCACAGTGCAGAATGGGCAGCAGGTATTCCACAGGAAGGCATTTCTTCACTCCTGGCAACAGCTGCAGTGCCTGGAGCACCTCCCATCTTCCTCCCTTTGCAGAGCTTCCTGCCCTCAGGTCTTCTCCAGTTGTGCAGGTGACATGTTACAGTGACAAAGGTCAAGTAGTGTTTTTTTTTTTTTTTTTAAGAAAAAATGGGGCATATTTATTGGTTCATGTAGTTTAACATTCCAGTTCCTGGCATGCCTAGCTTCACGGGCTCTAAAGATTCATTAGGATGCAGTCTCTCTATCTCTTCACCTTGCTCTCCTCTGTGCTCTTTCCATTCTCAGACAGGCTATCCTTGATGGACATAAAAGCAAGGATGCAGATCCACATTTTGGTGTCAGCAGAAAGCATAGCAGAAAGAGCACCAGTAGAAGTGATATTAACATACCATTTTGTAGGGGGCCCTGGACACCTAGTTTTTGCCTTTGATCATCCACCTCTTTCTAAGTGGCCCCCAGGAAAAATATATGCCCAAAGGATTATAAGCATTTTTTCTTGCTTGGGCACAGTAGCAGAAATGGCTGGTTGTCTTCCATTTTTCACTCTTTCCTTCTATGGCTGCCCAGCTAAAGACTCCCTTTTTTTTCTTTTCTTTTTTTTTTTTTTTTGAGATGAAGTCTCTCTCCGTCATCCAAGCTGGAGTGCAGTGGCACAATCTTGGCTCATTGCAACCTCTGCCTCCTGGGTTCAAGCAATTCTCTGCCTCAGCCTCCCGAATAGCTGAGATTACAGGCACCCGCCACTATGCCCGGTTAATTTTTGTATTTTTAGTAGAGATGGGATTTTGCCATGTTGGCTAGGCTGATCTCAAACTCCTGACCTCAGGTGATCCACCCACCTCAGTCTCCCAAAGTGCTGGGATTACAGGCATGAGCTACTGCGCCAGCCGCCTTTACTATGTTTAGAAATGTAGTAAAGACTACATTTCTACACCTACATTTTAGCAAAGTTTGATCATGTAAGAATCATGTCATACTGTGCCATTGTGGCCAATGAAGTGTGGATGAAGAGGTAGTGTATGAGATGAATGGTGCAGAGGAAAAGGAAGAAGGCAATAGTGGAGTTGCTGTACCAGCCGTAGACCACCTACCTGACCATTTGCACGAGGAAGCCATCTTATTTAACCCACACTGTTAAGCCTAACCAATACAGGCAAAAATGCAAGCCATAGCGTCCTAGTGAATGAGATTAGACCACAGAGAAGGCCCCTGCTGCATAGGTTAGAGGCTGTCTTGGACCTGCATTCAGAGCTAGTTGGACACAAGCCAGAATTTTCCAAAGCAAGAAAAGTTGCAACAGCTTGCCTCAGGGGAATTCCTGCTCTTGGTTCAGATGTCTGTGGCCAGCCAAACCTTTAGGGGCTGGCTCTCAGAAGCCTGGGAAAAGCTGCGGGAATGAAACGAATCCGAAGATTGTTTGACATTATTTCTATCAACTCTTTTACATTTACTTTCCCAGAAAGCCTTTTGAAACACTGTTTTATTATGCAAACATTCACAAAACTAGAGAAAATACCTATCCCTAGATTCAACAGTGATCCACATAATGCCGTATTTACTTCATCGTTCATGCTTCCTCCTCCTGTTCTTCCTCCCATTTTCTCTCTGCCCTTCCTTTCTCTCTCTATTGTTTTTTCTTTTCGCTGTAGTCTCTTAAAGGAAATCTCTGTCAATTTGTCTTTGTATCCCTAAATACTTCTGTATACATTTCTTAAACATCAGCATATTTTCTTAAAGGACAATACCATTATTATATATAATCAACTTAGAAGTAATTCATTGATATTATTTAATACTCAGGATTAAAACTGTATTAGATTTACCTAGTTGTCTCAACACTGTGTTTTTACAGTGGGTTTCTGAATTAGGATTCAAGCCAAGTCTACTCATTATGTTTGGTTGTTAAATCAACAAAAGTTTAACGAGAGCTGCCGCAACGATAGGATCTGAAGGATGGCGTTGTTATGACTCTGCCTAGTTTTGGAGAGTGAGCCAGAGGGAGTTAAGGAACAACAGGTCTGGGAATGAGCAAGCCAGATAATCCCATCCACAGGTCCCTGAAAAAATGAATTCTTCAATTTTTTATGTTTGAAGTAATTCATTCCTGGAGTGGTTCATTGAAAGTGGACAATGCAAGGGAGCGACACCTCTAGCATCTGACTTAAATCCAGCCCTTGACTTAACTTACTTAACATATGGGTTTGTTTGAAACTCACTGATCTATGGCCTCTTCTGTCACATATGTCGAGTGCCCATTATATGCCAGTGCTGTTTAGGGACAGTACAAAGAATGGCAAAAGAAGCTAGCAAGAAAGTTCTGAATTAGATAGAGGACACAGGCATGGCCTTTCAGCTGGAGTCGCTGTACGGAGGCGTGGAAAGAAAGTATTGTGGGATGACCGGGCATGGTGGCTCACACCTGTAATTCCAGCACTTTGGGAGGCTGTGGTGGGCAGACCATGAGGTCAGGAGTTTGAGACCAACCTGGCCAACATGGCAAAAATAAAATCTCTACTAAAAATACAAAAATTAGCTGGGCGTGGTGCTAGGCACCTGTAATCCCAGCTACTAGAGAGGCTGAGGCAGGAGAATTGCTTGAACTCAGGAAGTGGAGGTTGCAATGAGCTGAGATTATGCCATTGCACTCCAGCCTGGGCGACAAGAACAAGACTCTGTGTCAAAA
>NW_016107360.1:16474702-16490547 GCF_001604975.1 Cebus imitator | reverse complement strand
AAAAAAAAAAAAAAAAAAAAGAAAGTGTTGTTGGTGCACAAAGAAAAGGGGAAGTGTGATCAACTCCCCTGGGAAAAGTCAGGAGAGGGTTTCCTGAAGAAGAAATTATGAATATGTATGTTAATATTTTCCTGCTGGGGGAAATGCATTCCAGGCTGTGGGAAGAGAATAATCCAAGGTGCTAAAACTCTCTAAAATGCAGCAATGATCTTGAACAGCAGTGTTTCAAGTCACATGATGGGTGTTTGTCCCCATGAAAATAATTCAGCTTTATCTACAAAATGTGCCTTCAGATTTCAAATAGAGATGAACGTACTTTTTAGAACACATTGTGACATTGTTACCCTTTAAAAAAATCTACTGGGTTGTGCATCATTCGTCTCTGCCCTGCCACCCACGTCTTCCCAGGCCAAACAATACTAGTTTTTGTCAAATTTCATTTTTTCCCCTCAGGTCCCTTTGTCAATTCCCAATCTCTCTTCCTTGATGCTCAAGGTAAAACCAAAATATAATGCTAAACTTATTTTCATTCTTTGGAGCCTGGGTTGGAATTCTGACTCTCTTCCTTGGCTGTAAATTCCCAATTGTCCTTGCTATATTCAGAGTTGAACCCAATTTCTCACCCCTACTGTAAAACACCACTTTGGTAATTCCCATACCTGTCTCTATAGTCCCCTTAAAAAAGTCTGTGTTATTGTTCTTTAATAAAGGTCACAGAAAGATTTTTCTTTAACTAAACACACACACACACACACACATACAAAATATATACACACATCTATGTATATGTCTTATATGTATATGTATACATATAAACCTCACATGTCATTGAGGAAGTTGCTTTCAGTTAGGCCATAGTGCAGAACAGTGGTTAATATATATTATAATATGACTGTATATTTATATAATATACATTATTAATATCTAATAAATAGAAAATGTTATTTATATCTACATATGTGTATTGTGTGTATATATAGTATGTATACGTTTAGTTAAAAAAAACTATCTATGACCTTTGTTAAAGGCTCCACAGCACATGTCCTTAACCTCTGTGCCACAGCATGGCCTAACTGCATGCAACTTCCTCACATAAGTGCGAGGTTTATAATGCCTGCCTTTCTCTATTCACAGGATTCCTGTCCTTAGTTATTTTGCTTTTATTCTGTCTCATTCCAAATTGGATTTGCAGAGGCCCCGAGAAACCCACAAGATAATTCCCACAAAAGTATTTCGAATGTAGATGATGAGGTGATGGATGAAGCAAACCACCATGGCACGTGTGTACCTGTGTAACAAATCTGCATGCTCTGCTCATGTACCCTACAACTTAAAGTGTAATAATAATAATAAAGAAAAGAAGTATTTCAACAACGATTAAGGTAAAGAAAGGAAATCAGCGTTTACTGTGCACCTGTATGTGTCGAACACAATGCCAGGCACCTTCCCAGTTATCAAGCTTAGCACACATAATAAATGGGAATCCTCCATCAACTGAGATTCTTGGAGGGCAGGACTAGACCTTTCCCTCCAAGTATCCTGGTTGCTTTTCATAGGGCCTGGAGGAGTATAGGTGCCCATTAAGTTCCCATGAATGAGTGGGGCTACTGCCCAGTGAAGTAACATGAAGCCAGACAGTGTTACTAGGAGCTTCTTGGGTGGAACAAAGGATTTTATGTGGGATCCAATATCTTTCAGGAGATGAAAGACTAATCCCAGCTCATGTTGCTGTGGAGAGGGAAGGAGGAGTTTTCTCCAGAGAGCCGCTCATTGGGGAAATCATTTGCAGGTGATCTTGTTAAAATTATCCAGTTCTTTTGTGCAACACAATCCCCAGGTTGGAAAACACTGCCTCATACGTCATATCGACTGAATAAAACTTGCTCTTCCTGTAGGAAAGTGTCTCCACTTAATAGGTACTAAATCCTTTTAATCCCCAGTCCCGGGAAGTGTCCCCCTGGAGGAAGGTAACATGCACAGGTTTCTTCCCTGTAGCTTGTTCCACATCAATCCTTCCTTAGATAAACTCAAAGCAACAAGAGTAGCCCCTGGCCTAACATGCAAGGGGCTTTGTGTTAGGTGCATGTATATCAAGGAGTGGTTTGCATGCAGGCAGTGTGCAGGTGGCTAATTCAGCGTTAGTGAAAGATCGCTTGGGCAACATTCAGGTCTGTGTCACCTGAGGCTCTGGGAGAACTGGGGCTTTCTGAAGTTCCCAGAAGTTCTCTAAAATTTGGTCTCTTGATCTAAGAGAAATGCTCTTCCTGGGTAGTGAAGAGACATTGGCTTCTATTCCTGTGTCAGGAAAAAAGAACATGAGGTTTTGGAGTTACCATCCTTGTTTTGGGTCTTCACTGTGTCATTTTCTAGCTGTTTTAGACAAGGTGGGTTACCTCCCTCTCCAGGTCTCAGTTTCCATACACATACACACTCATTCTCTCTCTCGATAACATTGTCTACATCAAAGGGCTGTTTTGAGCATTACGATGAGACAAAATATATACAGGATAAACTTGTAGTAGGTGCTCCGTAAATATTGAGTCTCATTCTTTCCAGAGCCACCACTAGGGATTGTCCCAATGCATGCAGTGTGGAGCCACTCCTCCCCTGCTGCTGTTTGAATCCGGATGAAATCTAGTTTAAATGGACACCAGGGCATTCTGAGAGGGGAGAGTGTGGTTGAAGGTACAGAAGTTGGGGAGGGTTGCCTGTGGAATGGGTTCTGGGAATTGTAGCAGATGCTGTCAGTGTCCCTGCAGTATTCCCTTGGCCCACCCTGGAGGTCATGTGTAACTGGTGGAAAGTTTCCATATCATGCCAACGCCTTCCTGCCTCAAGCACATGATTCCTTCTGTTTAAAGATTTTCTCTGGCCTCATATGCATGTTCTGCCTGAAAGTGCTGGGAAATTAATGTCTCCAGGAATGACTGTTAAACCATGGAAAGAGGAGTTGATGGCTAAAAATCCCAACTTTTTGTTCCTTGGTGGAGTACCATTCTGAGGTGTGCTTTACAGTTTCTCAGAGGGTCTCCAGTGGGCTTGAGCCACAACTGACCATAGCAGCACGCAGTTATTAACACACCGGGTTGCAGAGTTTCACATACTTCTCTGCCCCCTGACTTGCTTCCTGTGATGACTTCCAAAAGTTACTTGTACTCAAATCTTTCTCAGGATCTGCTTTTGTGGAAACCCCAACCAAGAGAGAAACCTGTAGCCCTGTAGCATTTTGGGATGTAGGCCCTGCTTATCCAGCCTGGGCCAGCTTCATTGTAATTTCTTTTTCCTTTCTCACAAACTCTGGCTTCACTTCACAACTGCTATCAGTTTTGTGGGAAAGGAGGGCCTCAATCCCCAGGATTATGGAAAATAACACATTCTCCCTAATTATCTCCTTTTCCTTGTTCTAGAAACAAGCCAACAGCATCTCTTACCTTGAAAGAAAGAAACACAAGAAGAGGCCTTGTGCTTTACCAATCTTGACAGCAATTGTCGGGATCCACTTATTATTAACGGTAACACTTGGTGGTGTTCTTTTTATAAAATATTTTTCAACTGAAGGATCCCACCTCTTGGAGTGAGGACTTGGCAGCATCTTTTTTCTTTTCTCTTTTTTTTGAGATGGAGTCTTGCTCCGTTGCCCTGGTTGCAGTGGCAGCTCTTTCCTTGCTCCTGCCATCACCATCTTGAGCATCCCCTGGCTCCACCAAGCTCCAGCCATGCCCAATATGGTGTGGCTTAGCAGCAGCTCCCACTGGGACTTTCCCAGATAGTGGTGAATAGGCAGGGGTTGGAGTTGGGCAAGGTGGTCACTAAGAAGTTCAGCAGTCAGGAGGTTAGCATAGTGACTGGTAAGGGTATGAGAGGCCAAGTTGTCTATGTCATTAAGAGTAGCTGTGGGAAAATTAATGATACCTTGACATCTCTCGCTATGACCAATGTGTGCAAAACCACATGGTCCTCCAGCATAAAGTCATGTGCCCAATGTGATCAAAAGGGCAAGAGTCATGGTGCAGTTTCTGTAAAACTTGTAGCCAATGTGTTTTCAGTAGCTGTGTTGGAGCATGTCAGTACTATGGATCTGCACACTGCTCAGATATAGGGATTTTTCAGTATTGCTGTGAATGACTTACACGTGGAGCCTGCAGTCTGTGGTGGACTGGAGAGAATATTGCAGTTGGGAGGAACTGCTGCAATGTTTCACTCAAAGCAGGAGGAGCTAAAAAGACTCCACCATTCATGGACAGACCTAACATGGCTTGCCTTGCAGGAGAATTGTTGGGGTGGATAGGATGTTTCTGGTTGGTGATGTTAAAGACTGGGTGGCTGTCCTTGCGGATGATATAACCAATGCATGTGGTACAACATATGACTCTGCAGACAAGCTACTGTCTGCTGGAGCCACGAAAGTTTATACTACATCATCTCTGAGGCTGTTGATGTTACAAACACCATTTCCCAATAGGACAACATGATTCTGCTCTAAGATTCAGTTATTGATATTTCAGTGATTTTGGCTGAGTCAATCCAAAGAGCACACAACAGCAATTTTATCTCTTGTTTAACCATGTTCCTTTATAGCTTCATGTGTTGGTCTGTTTTCATGCTGCTGATAAAGATATATCCAAGACTGGGCAATTTACAAAAGAAAGAGGTTTGTTGGTCTTACAGTTCCATGTGGCTAGGGAGGCCTCACAATCATGGTGGAAGGTGAAAGGCACATCTCACATGGTGGCAGACAAGAGAAAAGAGCTGGTGCAGGGAGACTCCCCTTTTACAACTATCAGATCTTGTAAGACTCATTTACTATCATGAGCACAGTTCAGGAAAGACCCACCCCCATAATTCAATCACTTCCCATCAGGTTTCTCCCATGACATGTGGGAATTGTAGGAGTCACAATTCAAGATAAGATTTGGATAGGGACACAGCCAAACCATATCACTCCAGAATATCATGATTTCAAACATCATATTTGGAATTTAAACAAAAATGTTGACTTTAGATCTCAGTGAAGTATAGAATGATGAATGTTAAAACATCAGATCTCTGTTTTAAACCTTGGAACTACATCTTTATGGTTTCAGGAGACAATGGGTAGGGGTAAAGTAATATTTGTTTTGTTTTTAATTGAACCTGTCTTGAATGAGAAATATATATGTGACTTTAACTTGTGATAGGTAACTTTAACCTTTATTCCTATGGTACTTTGAGGTTACAATCATATTATAGAATTGTATGTAATTTCCTTCTGTAATAGAACCCCCTTATAAAAATTCATAGCTTACATACATATGTTGCCAAAGGTACCATCCTATTATAGCACCTTGAGTATGAGTTTATATGTAATGATAATATTTTGAACACTGGGGTTAAGTCCCATATGGAATTAGAGCATTTCTTTTGAGTGAATATTTAAAAATAATATAATATAAGAATACTGACTTTTTTTGAACCAAGCTTTATTTAGCTAAAAATGACCACCGATCCATTTATTTCTTTTTCTTTTCTTTTTTTTTTTTTTTGAGACAGCGTCTTGCTCTGTCACCCAGGCTGGAGTACAGTGGTGTGATCTCGGCTCACTGAAAACTCTGTCTCCTGGGTTCAAGCAATTCCCCTGCCCTGGCCTCTCAAGTAGCAGGAATTATGGGTGTGCACCACGATGCCTGGCTAATTTTTGTATTTTTAGTAGAGATGAGGTTTCGCCATGTTGGCCAGGCTGGTCTTAAATTACTGTCCTCAAGTGATCTGCCTGGTTTGGCCTCCCAAAGTCCTGGGATTACAGGTATGAGCCATGGTGTCCAGCCATCCTACCTGTATTTTTCAAATAAAATCTGTAGTTAAAAGAATCATTTGCTTGAGAGGCTTGTTACTTCAGAATACTAAAGGCAAAAACATATTTAATGTGAATGAATAAACAAACACATGCAGAAAGAAACAAAGAAAGATCGTCTTTTGCCGGGCAAGGTGCCTCACGCCTGTAATCCCAGCACTTTGGGAGGCCAAGGTGGGCGGATCACAAGTTCAGGGGATCAAGACCATCCTGGCTAACATGGTGAAACCCCGTCTCTACTAAAAATACAAAAAATTTGTTGAGAATGTTGGCACACGCCTGTAGTCCCAGCCACTGGGGAGGCTGATTCAGGAGAATTGCTTGAACCTGGGAGATGGAGGTTGCAGTGAGCCAAGATCATGCCACTGCATTCCACTCCAGCCTGGGCGACAGAGAAAGACCCCATCTTTAAAAAAAAAAAAAAGAAAAAACGGGACAGTGTTTTGTTTTGGTTTTGGTTTTCTTTTTTGTTTAGTTTTTTTTTTTTTTTTTTTTTTTTTTTGAGTCAGGATCTGGCTCTGTCACCCAGGTTGAAGTGCAGTGGCACGCATAATCTGGGCTCACAACTTCCGCCTCCTGGGTTCAAGCCACCCTCCTGCTTCAGCCTCCTGAATAGCTGGGACTATAGGTGCATGCCACTATGCCCGGATAATTTTTGTATTTTTTTTTTAGAGACGGGGTTTTGCCATGTTGGTCAGGCTGGTCTTGACCTCAAGTGATCCACCTGCCTCAGCCTCCCAAAGTGCTGGGTTAACAGGCATGAACCACCATGCTCAGCCTTGAATTTCTTTTCTTAGAGAAAATGAATTTCTTACAGAAATGGAAATATAGTTTTTGACCTGCTTATGAAGATATCTTGACATGTAAATACAGATTAAACATAGAATTAGTTAAGTGTGGTTCATTTAGAGATAAATATTCTGCTTTGAGACATTTAGAATCTAATATACTGAATCAGTTTTAAAATAATGGTTCTCATACAGAAAACATGACCTAAAAATCTGCATTGTCTTCCCTTGTCCTGAGGATTTATTGTTTTATCATTACTTAAATGACTTTTGTATTTTAAAGTATTTTGTACACAATGTGTATAGGCTGGATTTGGCTATATTCAGGGGCCAAGTTTTAAAGAGATTTGAGGGTAGCAATCCAATCCAGTTAATATAGATCCTCTGTAAGCAGCTGATCCCAGTGTTTGCCCATCTTTTGCTACTCATTGTTCTGGAAGCTGCAATACCAACCACATTTTCTGATCATGTCTAAGTCTGCTGAATGCAGAGAGGCTCATCCTCTATCTAGTAAAATAAGGGAGTCAGAGGAATATGAACATGTGAAAGTCATTGAGACCAGACTAAAACTACCTTTATCAACTTACAAGTATTTGTATTATACCATATTATATGTCAACAATATTTAGGAATATTGCTCCTAATATAGCATATTGTGGTGTGTTTATAGAATACAGTGTTCTGTCAAAACTGTGCTAAAATATTTCAAATAAAATCATATAGCAAACTAAAAATAGAACAGCAAAAAGAATATTCATTTCTTAAGAATATCTTATTCCTTCTTACTGGGGATTTCTTGGAAGTTGTTCTAGTCAAGTGTTTTCCATGAGCTGAAAGAGGGAAGAGGCATATCAGAAACAATTGAGATCCATGTGGAAACTTGTACATGAATGTTTATAGCAGCATTATTCAGAACAGCCAAGAGTTGGAAACAATCCATATGTCTATCAATAGATAAAATCAACAACTTGTGGTATATCCATATTATGGAATATTATTCAGCCATAAAAAGGAACGGGTAAAGTACTGATTCCTGCTACAACACAGATGAACCTTGAAATCACTGCACTGTGAAAGAAGCCAGACACAAAAGGTCATACACTGTGATTTCTCTTATAGGACATATCCAGAATAGACAAAGTTGTAGAGATAGAACACAAGTTAGAGGTTACCAGGGGATGGGAGTAGGGAAGAAGGGGGAATGACTAATTAAGGGGAACAGGATGTTTTTACAGGGTGATACAAAGTTTTGAAATTAGTGAAAGCTAGTGGTTGTACAAAATTGTGAGCACACTAAAGGCCACTGAATTGTACATTTTAAAACGGCTAATTGTCTGTTATGTGAATTTCATCTTAATTTTTTTAAAAGTTGAAAAGGTTTTAAAAAAAATGTGTGCTCTTATCACCCCCACCCTGCAGATTCTGATTTGCCTCCTAGGGACTATACTGACATGTAAGTTCACTTTATAAGGGATGTGAGGTGACTACCTGGCTTAGAGTGACTCATCATCATTTATTACTCACTTTGGAAGCTTGAGAACAGTGCATTTTGGGCAATTTGCTGATTACTTTAGGCAATCCTAATGCCGAGCCCCGTGGGTAGCAAGAAATAGCAAGTGATTAGAACAGAAGCAATTACTCTTAGAAAAGCATCATTAATTTCAAAAACTCTTGTCCTGAGATATGTAGCTAAGTGGGGACAAATTAGGATGCTGTCTAGAGGAGAGAAAGTGAAGTAGTTTTTCCCTCTTTAGGACAGAAAGGAAACCTAGGGTCATCTGTTCCAAGTGGTTAACCCTCCTCTGGGGGTGGGAATGGAGGACTTGGGATTGGCCAGTTGTGGGAAGGTCAGCTGTGGGAGGCCTAGGGTCTGCATCAATTCCACTTCAAGCTGCTGAATTCAGTTCTTTCTTGTTTTGCCTCCTCCACAATGAAAAGGGCAGTTTCATGTTTCCAGTTTGTCTATATCACAGTGCATTTCTGGGGTTTCATTAATATCATAGAAAAGGCAGGAAATGTTCTAAGGAGACTGGGCTTCTAGGGTCTCTTTTGGAATCCACTGTGTCCAGCCACAAGTCTCATCCTTTTTCTGTGTTCTTCAGTAAAGCAAATCAAAGCAAAGGAAGGTCACCTTTTTCTTAACAAGGTGCTCAAAGCCTTTGGACAGTGTGCTCTTTTACTCTCCACTTCTGAAACTCCACCCAGGCAGGACATAAAGCAAAAACAAAGACAGAAAACAAAAATGAAACCTCAATCACTAACGAATGCAGTGAGAGTGTGTCAAGATTATCTACATGACTATCCAGGTAGTAGTTGCTGTCTCTCTGAGGCTTAAAATTACACATACTGGGCACATAGGATGTGCTAGGCTTTGGACTATGTCTTTCACAAAGATTATGTCATTGAATGATATTTTGAGGCATTACTGTCCCCTCTTTACAGATGAGGAAACTAACGTCCAAACAGACTGCATGACAAGGCTTACATCTCATAGCCAGCATTTGGATGCAAGTTTTAAACTCCAAATCTAGTGCTTTTCTCTTCATCATAATACGTATATAGGTGACTTTTCTTTGGGGCATGACTTAGTGGTTGCACCCACACTTTCTCTTCTGATCCTTCTCTTTCTAGTTCCAATAACAGAATCCCTAGTCCTTCAAAAGAAATAGCTCTACATTTTATTTGATAGCCTAGAGTAATATGACTTCTGCTTCCATCTTTCCATTGAAACACTCTGCAGAGGGGGGTTTCCAAAACAAATGTTCACAGTTAGTTCATGGTCTTACTGGACCTGTCCATGGTGGTTGCCCTGTGGATCACCCCTTGCTCCTCCTGTGTTGCCTTGTCCTGCTCTCTCCTGGTTCTCCTCTCTCTCCTAGTGTTCCTCCTCAGTCTCCTTTGAGGATTCCTCTTTCACCCAGTATGATCAACAGTAAAATGTCCATGGACTCTGAAAAGAAGCCCCCATCCCCACTCACAGTTACACAGTGATTGCACATCAGTGCATTTCCCAAAGTCTGGAGGATTCAAAGTAAACAGCACCAGCCAAAGAATGAGTTCCTGGCCTAGGCTGGGAACCTACTCTGTCTTCTTCACTTCTGAATTTTCACTGCTGGGTCTATCATTGGTGCAGAAGGAAGTATTTGCTGAGAAAATGGAAAGAATAATGAGTAGGAGATCTCCTAATAAAGAGTGCCCTTGTTGTAGATGGTGCAAGAAGTGGCCAGAAGTTTTTAGGGCCTTTCTAGGCAAATGTGAGGAGTGCAGTGTGACTACCATATAGGGTAGAAGGCTGGAGAATGTTGAAGATGAGGCTGGGAAGTGTGAAAGACTTGGAAAGGGCCAAAAAAAATTACTGAGATGACTGGGTGCCTTATGGAATGCTGAATATTGTCTAGTGCACTATTCCACAATATCAGGTTCTACAGTGGTCTGCAGCTTTCAGTGTTTGAACTCCTTCACCACGCTGCAAGTTGTGGAGAACTGATAGTAATGCAAATTAATCTTTTTTATAAAAGTGAAATGAATTCTGTCAGATAGGTGACATTGATTCCCGCCAGCTCCACCCCCAAACCGTACCATGGAAGCATTCAGGTTTGCATCTATTAACAAATTCATTTTAGCATTCTTCGTTGCCTATATATGTGTTTGCTTTGTAGACACACCTTTGAACTGGGCTTTAACACCTTACAAGTTCCTCATATTAATGAGCTACATATAATCTTTGACACATGTTCATTTTATGTTTGCCTGAGAGTCATGATTTTATCTTTTCATAGAGAATTATCCTTTAGTAGAAAGTAGATGACAATTAGGCTCTGAAGGGCCTTAAAAGCCACTTTAGAGGGTTTAGCTTTCATACAGTGTCAGAGGATTTTAAAGCTGAAAGAAAATGGATTTAGATTTGCATTTTTGGACAAACACTTTGAGATATGTGTGGTTGGGGTGGAGAGACCAGCTATTGGGCCATTGCTGGAGTCCACTTAGGAGAAGATGAGAGAAGGAACAGGACACAATTTGAACCTTAGAATGTAGAGTGGTGCCTAGTGCTTCAAAAACACTTACTGAAGGAATAAAGAAGTGAATGAACTTATCAACTTTAGGAAAGGCAAATAAGAGAGGCATTTCTGAAGGCAAATTTCAATTAGGGATACCCACTACCTTTGAGACTCGATAATTTAAACCTCATGATCAGAGTCTTTGGGTTTGTATTTTCACTTGTCCTTATTATTACTTTTCTTTCTAGTAGCACGAAGTAACAGATCTTCTTAACTAATATACTCTAAAATCCTCTTTAACTCAATTTTATACTTACTTTCACAATTTTATACTTGTTTTTGTTGATTCAGAGAGTCTTTAGGCCACAGGGTCTTACAGGTGTCCTCTATGCAGAGAATTATGCTCTCTAGCGAGATAAGTGAAAAAATGCGCACTTTGAGGCTGTAGACAGCAAAAATGGGCCCAATGAGCCACTCACTGTCCTCTCACAACAGCATGGGGCTTTTTGAGTCAATAGGACATGAGCTGGCATGATACAAACAGGGGCTGGATCATGTATGCTGGGGCTTGTCTTCTAGAACAATCTCTTTTGAAACCCACTGTTATGCTGTGCTGAAATCTAGGCCATCTGGTTGCAGAGTGAGGCCATGTGGAGGGAGAGCTGGAGTTGGAGACACTCACAGTAGATCATGTAAAGGAGATGGGAATCTCTTCTAAGCTCCCTGCTGAATATAAGCTGTGCGAATGACCTCAGCCAACACCACATGGAGCAGAACTTCCCAGTCAACCCATAGACTTAGGAGAAATGATGAATCATTGTAGTTTTAAACCACTCTGTGTGTGTGTGTGTGTGTGATGTAACAATAGGAAACTAAAACACAGGGTAAGAGCAGCTTGCCTAGAGGGTGACCAGGAAGAGTATATCTGAGCCAAATTTACTTTTCGAAAAAATCTCAATCAATGCCTCCTGTTGTTCTGTTCAGCCATAGTTCCTATCTGCAGTAAGGTAGTGTTTTAGTCTATTTGTATTGCTATAAGAGAATACCTCAGTCTGGGTAATTTATAAAGAAAGAGGTTTATTCAGCTCATGGTTCTGCAGGCTGTACAAGGGACTTGGCAACAGCATGTGCTTCTGGTGAGGGCTTCAGGAAGCTTCCAGTCATGGGAGAAGATGGGTGAAGGGCGATGGGAGGGAACATCACATACAGAGAATGGAGGCACCATGCTCTTTTTTTTTTTTTTTTTCTCTGTTGCTCAGGCTGGAGTGCAGTGGCGTGATCTCCGATCACTGCAACCTCCACCTCCCTGGTTCAAGTGATTCTTGTGTCTCTGCCTCCTGAGTAGCTGGGATTGCAGGTGTACACCACCACGCCCAGCTAATTTTTTGTATTTTTAGTAGAGATGAGTTTTTGCTATGTTGACCAGGATGGTCTCAAACTCCTGGCCTCAAGTGATCTGTCCACTTTGGCTTCCCAAAGTTCTGCGATTACAGGAACCGCACCTTGCCCACCATACTCTTTCTAAACAACCAGGTATTATCTAAACTAATAGAGTGAGAACTCACTCATTACTATGGGGATGGCACTAAGACATTCATATGAGATCCGCCTCTATGACCCAAACACCTCCCACTTGGCCCCACCTCCAACATTGGGATCAAATTTTAACGTAAGATTTGAGGACAAATATCCAAACCATCTTAGGTAGCTAGTGCACCCCCTCTCAGCAAGCTAAGCTCCATTCTCAACAAGCTAAGGTTAATGGGTCTTTGAGTGCTTCATTTACTTTATCCCCTGCTTGTACTGCCTGGATCTCACTGGAGGGAAAGATATCATGGCAAGCCCTCAGGCATAGAAGACTCTAGAGGGACACCAATAATTGGCTGTTTATGTCAGACAGGTGCCTGAAAAGTTGGCTTCACCATAGCAAGCTTTCGAGGGGTGTGGGAGGTTGGATCCATTTGGCTAATTAATAATCTTTTTTTTTTTTTTTTGATAAGGAGTCTTGCTTTGTCACCCAGGCTGGAATGTAGTGGCGCAATCTTGCTTCACTGCAACCTCTGCCTCCCAGGTTTAAGCGATTCTTTTGCCTCAGCCTCATGGGTAGCTAGGACCATGCCCAGCTAATTTTTGTATTTTTTCTTTGTTTGTTTGTTTTTAAACAACTTTATTGAGATGTAATTCACATACCTAATTTTTGTATTTTTAGTAGAGACAGGATTTCACCATGTTGACCAGGCTGGTCTTGGCCTCCTGACCTTGTGATCCGCCCACCTCAGCCTACCAAAGTGCTGGGAGTAATAATAGTTAATACACACATATACCTGCATAACAAAAGTTTGAACATGAAATAAGAGCCAATTAAAATACAATATGATAACCTGAAGCGACTTTGTCTTGTTTTTACTTTGGGTATATTTTTTATATCACAGGGAAATGACTTTTAATTGTAAAAGTTAGCTACCCTTGCGTGACCTAAAAAATGAATACCTGTCTAAAGGTACAATAATCAATGTTTCCCCCGTCCTTTTTTTTTTTGAGATGGAGTCTTGCTCTGTTGCCAGGCTGGAGTGCAGTGATGCAATCTTGCTTCACTGCAACCTCCACCTCCCAAGTTCAAACCATTCTCCTGCCTCAGCCTCCTGAGTAGCTGAGACTGCAGGCACCTGCCACCATGCCTTGCTACTTTTTGTATTTTTAGTAGAGATGGTATTTCACCATGTTGGCCAGGATGGTCTCAATCTCCTGATCTCATGATCCACCCACATCAGCCTCCCAAAGTGCTGGGATTACAGGCATGAGCCACTGATCCCAGCCGTTTTTCTTCTTTTTTTGTTCTGAGACGGAGCCTCACTCTGTCGTCTGGGCTGGAGTGTGTAGTGACATGATCTTGGCTCACTGCAACTTCTGCCTCCCTGGTTCAGGCGATTCTCCCACCTCAGCCTCCTGAGTAGCTGGGATTACAGGTTCCTGCCACCCTGCCTGGCTAGTTTTTGTATTTTTAGTAAAGATTGGGTTTTACCATGTTGGCCAGGCTGGTGTCGAATTCCTGACCTCAGGTGGTCCACCCACCTCGGCCTCCCAAAGTGCAAGGCTCCACCTTGCCTGGCCTCCTCTTTCAATATGTCTTACCAAATTACCACTTTAATCTTCACCTTTTATTCTTTTGCTCTCCTTATTATCAATATGTATAATATTGAATGACAATTTTAGTTGCTTTGCTTGAGGAAGAATCTTTGATTACAGATCCGTGAACTGCTGTTGGGCTTTTGTTTTGTTGAGTGGATAGAGTAAGCTGAAAGCAATCGATGATGACTCAGGGCTGAGGATATGTGAATCAAGGTCAGAGGAGTGGTGGTGAGCTGTCAAAGAGATAGCTCTGGAAGAGTTGTTCAAGGCAGAATTATTGGAGTGAAGGGCTCAGCAGAGGCTCTTCACTCTGTTTCTGTTTCTATGAGATCTTCTGTAAAATACCCATGACTAGTAAATTTGTTTTGGAATTGGTCTGTCTTGAGATGTATTGAAGAAGTCCTGAGTCCTTGGGTGTAGGGTATTGCAGAAACTTCCTCTGGAGATCCACACCATTGGGATTCCATGGGGGAATGTTTGTGGCAAGAATTTCAGTAGCATAATGAGCAGAAACTGGCCCTCCTACAGAGTCTTTCCTCTCTCATTAAGAAGAGTGCTCCTCCTTTCTTCTGTGAGCAGGTCAAATGGATTTGATTATCAAGGGCCAAGCTCAGGGGAGGCGGAAGGGTAATGGATAAGGTTGAGGCACTGTTGCTTTGCCTGGCCTTGTTAAAAGAAGCCCGATTTTGTTTTGGAGGCAACTCCCAGCCCCAGGTGAGAAATCAGGATTAAAGTAATTACAGTATCCTATTTCTTTTTGCCAGTGATTGGTTTGGGGAACTAGCCATATGAAGTGATTCTGGCCTGAAAGATACAATGGGAGATGTTTGCTAGGTGACTTCCAATTTTCTTCCCTAATAAGAGGGGGGTTTGTACTACCAGAAGACTCTTTCCCTCCAGTCCTCTTCCTTCCTGCTTGGATTACTATGGTGTGAGGATGTCATGCCTGGAACTTTGGCAGTCATTTTGCGACCCTGAGATGAAGGCCAATGCAATCGAAGGGAGGCTAAACAACTTTGGAGCTACCTAGCTCTAGACATTTTGTCAGGTGAGACGAATAAATACATTTGTGGTTAAGCCACTGTTAATCAGGTTTTCTATTACGTGCAGCTGATATAGAACCTGAGCGCTCTCCTGCCTTTGGTCATAGGCTAGATGAAGCTACGTGCTTCAGTGTCCTCAGCTTGTGGGCAGAGTTGAAGTTTTCAAGTTGCAGCCCAAGGCAGCTGCAAAATTGAGGTAGTGCTCTGGGGTCATGAAGGGTTTGCTTTTGTTGCTAGGCAGCACGCTGGGGTCTGGTCCCTACAGAGCTTCCTGTCTCTCTCAGCATTCTTTATCTGTCTCCACACTCCCTCCCTCCCTCTTCCAGGAATTTCTTCCTTCCATCTTAAGTAGCTTCTAGCCTAGAGGAGCCCTCTGAGGTAGGTCATGCTCCAGTTAGAGTTGGCCACTTTTGTGGGGATCCTTTCAACTTGGATAGGCCAACCCCCTCCCCAGAGCTCATGGGCATAGATGCAGTGCACCACAAGCAATCATCTCAGGTCACCTCTGATGAATATTCCACCTGTGGGGTGCTCTGACCCCTTCCTTTCAACCAACATCATCTTCTTCTATGCCATGCCCCACACATTAACCTCCAGTACTATTTGTGTGTCTTCTTTGGAGAAATGTCTGTTCATATCTTTTGCCCTTTTTAAATTAGATTATTAGATTTTTTCCATGGAGTTATTTGCGCTCCTTATATAGTCTGTTTATTAATCCTTTGTCAGATGAATAGTTTGCAAATATTTTTCCTCATTCTTTGGGTCGTTTTTCACTTCGTTTACTTTTCCTTTGCAGTAGTGACTACAGCATTTTTTGTCTTTCTTAAACCTGTATTTTAGGTTCAGGGGTACATGTGCAGGTTTGTTAATATAGGCAAACTCACGACGTGGGGGTTTGGTGTACAAATTATTTCATCACCCAGGTGTTAAGAATAGTACTTGAGGCCGGGCGCCGTGGCTCGAGCCTGTAATCCCAGCACTTTGGGAGGCCGAGGCGGGTGGATCACGAAGTCAAGAGATCGAGACCATCCTGGTCAACATGGTGAAACCCCGTCTC
>NW_016107360.1:16450356-16474402 GCF_001604975.1 Cebus imitator | reverse complement strand
TTTTTTTGGGACAGAGTCTGTTGTCCAGCCTGGAGTGAAGTGGCATCATCTCAGCTCACTGCAACCTCCACCTCCCAGGTTCAAGCAATTGTCCTGCCTCAGCCTCCTGAGTAAATGGGATTACAGGTGTGCATCACCATGCCCAGCTAATTTTTGTGTTTTTGATAGAGACAGGGTTTCACCATGTTGGCCAGGCTGGTCTTGAACTCCTGACCTCAAGTGATCCACTCACGTTGGCCTCCCAAAGTGCTGGGATTACAGGTGTGAGCGACTGCACCCCGCCCCATTGGTTCTCATTATGTAGCTCCCACATATAAGTGAGAACATATGGTATTTGGTTTTCTGTTCCTGCACTAGTTTGCTAAGGATAATGGCCTCCAGCTCTTGCACATCCATGTTCCTTCAAAGGACATTTTATGGCTTTTCAATGGCTGCATAGCATTCCATAGTATACATGTACCACATTTTCTTTGTCCAGCCTACTACTGATGGGCATTTAGATTGATTCCATGTCTCTGCTATTGTGAATAGTATTGCAATAAACATTCATGTGCATGTGTCTTTATGGTGGAATGATTTATATTCCTCTAGGTATATGCCCAGGAATGGGGTTGCTGGGTCAAATGGTAGTTCTGATTTTAATTCTTTGAGGAATAGCCACACTGCTTTCCACAATGGTTGAACTAGCTTACACTCCCAATAGCAGTGATAAGTATTCCCTTTTCTCTTCAACCTCACCAGCATCTGTTGTTTTTTTTTTTTGACTTTTTAGTAATAGTCATTCTGACTGGTGTAAGATGATATCTATGATATCTCATTGTGGTTTTAATTTGCATTTCTCTAATGATGAGTGATATTGAACTTTTTTTATATGCTTGTTGGCTGCATGTATGTCTTCTTTTGAAAAGTGTCTTTTCATGTCCTTTGACCACTTTTTAATGGGGTTGTTTGTTTTTTTTCTTGTAAACTTGTTTAAGTTCCTTATAGACTGTGGATATTAGACCTTGGTCAGATGTATAGTTTGCAAAAATTCCCTTCATTCCGTAGGTTGTCTGTTTACTCTGTTGATAGTTTCTTTTGCCCTGCAGAAGCTCTTTAGTTTCATTAGATCCCATTTGTCAATTTTTCCTTTTGTTGCAATTGTTTCTGGTGTATTCATCATGAAATATTTGCCAGTTCCTATGTCCAGGATGGTATTTCCTAGATTATCTTACAGGGTTTTTATAGTTTTAGTTTTTACATTTAAGTCTTTAATCCGTATTGTGTTGATTTTTATATATGGTGTAAGGAAGGGGGAAGGTCCATTTTCACTCTTCTGTATATGGCTAGCAAGTTATTGCAACACCGTTTATTAAATAGAAAGTTCTTTCTCCATTGCTTGTTTTTTTCAGCTTTTTCGGAGATCAGGTGGTTGTAGGTGTATATAGCCTTATTTCTGGGCCTCCATGCTGTTCTATTGGTCTGTGTTTTTCTACCAGTACCACACTGTTTGGTTTACTGTAACCCTGTAGTAGTTTGAAGTCAGGTAATGCCTCCGGCTTTGTTCTTTTTGTTTAGGACTGTCTTTGCTATTAGGGCTCATTTTTGGTTCCATATGAATTTTAAAATAGCTTTTCCTCATTTTGTGAAGGGTGTCTTTGGTAGTTTAATAGGAATGGTATTGAATCTATAAGTTGTTTTGGGCAGTATGGCCATTTTAATAATATTTATTCTTCCTATCTGTGAGCATGGAGTATTTTTCTATTTGTTTGTGTTATCTCTGATTTCTTTGAGCAGTGTTTTATAACTGTCATTGTAGAGACCTTTTACATCCCTGGATAGCTGTATTCATAGGTATTTTATTCTATTGGCTATAGCATTTTCTTAACACACAAGTCATTTAACCTTTCCATGTCTCAGCTTCCACACTGATAGATGCTTATATATACATTTGATTGCTACTATGGAAACCAGATGAAGTGAAAATGCCCAGGCCTCAATTGGGCATTGATGCTTCTCTTGCATTGACCTCCTGCTCAAGTTATGCAGTTTATATGAGGGTTTAAGGAATTTGGCTCAGGGTAGAGTGAGTTACTTTTAGTGTTTTCAGTAACCATCTAAAAACACCAAGTGCTTGGGATTGGTCAAGGCCCTAGCTGGGCACAAACCTGCAGAGGAAGCCATGTAGCTGGCTGGGTCACAGAGGGGTTAGGCACTTTGTTTTTCAGTCAGAACAGACAAAACAGAGGGAAGAACTGAGGGATCCCACAACATGAGATGATGTACGTTAGCATTCGTTAATATTTGCTAGGGGCCAGCATTTTAGGGAGAGAGTTCAATGACAAACTTCTTATTTTCCTCACCCATTTTACAGAAGAAGAGCTGAAGGATAGAGAGGTGAGCATCACACAGCTGGTAAATTGTAGAGCTGGGATTTGAATCTAGGTATCTGTCGTCAGAAGCCCTGCTCTAAACAATAAGCGAAGTATTGCATTTAACATACTCCTCAGCATATAGGAAGTGCTGGAGAAAGATTGTCTTTGACTATAATTTTTAATGAATGCACATTAAGTCTGTAGTACCATTAGATGGATTCATTTAAAATTCCTTAAAGTGCCCCAGAGATGGTAGAATAAGATAATGCAATCTAGCAGATGTAAAGACACTTAACGGTGTTAAAAATTGTTTTTAGTTTATAAGATAACTTGTATAGGCATACCTTGAAGATATTGTAGGTTTGAATCCAGGCCACTGCAATAAAATGCATATCACAATAAAGCAGGTTACTCAAGGTTTTTCATTTCCCTGGGCGTCAGGCTGGGTGTGGTGGCTCATGTCTGTAATCCCAGCACTTCGGGAGGCCAAGGTGGGCAGATCACCTGAGGTCAGGAGTCTGAGACACGCCTGGCCAACATGGTGAAACCCTGTACCTAATAAAGATACAAAAATTAGCCAGACATGGTGGCACATGCCTGTAATCCCAACTGCTCGGGAGGCTGAGGCAGGAGAATCTCTTGAACCCAAGAGGTCGAAGTTACAGTGAGCAGAGTTGGTGCCACTGCACTCCAGCTTGGGTGACACAGTGAGACTCCATCTCAAAAAAAAGGTTACTTTTTACTATACCATAGTCAATTAAGTATGCAATAGTGTTATGTTTAAAAAATCCAACATAAACAAATACTTTTTTTTTTTTAGTATAAGTATGTTCCATGCAATAGTTGGGATATATTTACACTAAAAAGGTATTTGTTTATCTAAGATTTAAATTTATTTGTGTCTTCTGTGTTTTTATTCACTAAATCTGTTTGCCCTTGCTTGGGAGGCTGTTCTGTCTTTGCTGAATGAACAGGCTCCTTTCCTTCAGCTTTTCATTAGGTTTGATCAATGAGAGACATTAGTTGGAGAAAGGAGGACTGAAAGAGAAGGAGGTAGAGGTTTATTCTTCTCTGGTCCGCTGAAGATTTGCTGTGTTCCTCCTCATTGGCCACAGCTCTGGGGTTGGGTAGCCGCTCCCTCCCTTTCCCTTTCAGGCCTATGATTGGTACCCGTTCCCTGCCCTTGCTGACCCTAGGATACTAAACTATCCCTTTTCTGTTTCCCCAAACTCAGTCCACACACTTGTAGATGAGATTCCTTATTAAACTCTTGTCAAATTGTCCAGTCTGTGGGTGTCATCTGCTTCCTGTTGTACCCCAACTGATAAAGGCATGCAATGTTCCATATCTGATGTGGTTTGGATTTGTGTTCCCACCCAAATCTCATGTTTTGAGATATATATATGTGCAAAGGGGAGTTTATCAAGTATTAACTTACACAATCACAAAGTCCCACAATAGGCTGTTTGCAAGCTGAGGAGAAAGGAGAGCCAGTCCGAGACCCAAAGCTGAAGAACTTGGAGTCTGATGTTCAAGGGCAGGAAGTGTCCAGCACAGGCGAAAGCTATAGGTTGGGAGGCTAGGCCAGTCTTTCCTTTTATTGTTTTTCTGCCTGCTTTATATTCTCTGGCAGCGAATTAGGTTGTGCCCATCAGATTAAAGGTGGATTTGTCTTCCCCAGCCCACTGACTCAAATGTTAATCTCCTTTGGCAACCCCCTCACAGACACACCCGGGATCAATACTTTGTATCCTTCAATCCAATTAAGTTGACACTATTAACTGTCACACCCACCATGTAGGGCAGTGACTGTGTCACATTCATCCTTTTATTTCAAGCATCTGATGCAGTCCCTGACATATAGTTAGTGGTGGTTGTATAAATGTTTATGGAATTGAAGTGAATTTTACTCTTTTGTATTTGAGAGGCTAAGATTCAAACAGACAATGGGTAGACTATATATACAGTTACCTGCACTAACCAATACAGGAAGCCAAGTAACAACTGCTATAGCAATTGACCCCAAATGCCAAGACTTGATTAATAACTGACAGCTTGCTCCCTATTTCTAACTTGGGACCAACTGGAATAAGCCAAATATGCTCCCCTAACCAATTACATAGACTTTCCCACTTATGGTTAGCCTGCCTACAGTTTTCCATGCCAACAGCTTCAGGGCACAGCTGAAGCCTTCCCTTTTGCCACCATATGCTTTCCAACTCCTCTAGCTGCCTTTGTGCTGGTGGCTGACTCTTTTGCTATAGCAAGCTCTGGGTAAGTAGCCGTTGCTGTTTCTCATTTGGGTGGTTTTCATTTATTTCTACACATTTGGAGTAACTGCTTTTCTTAATTAATTGAAATAGAAGGATTTAAATGATTTTAATCAAATGCGACAAACATTTATTGCATGCCCAGTGTCTGCCAATACATAGGTTATTTCCTATGTATTCTGCTATGGTTTTATACGTATTTATAGATGGAAAATAACATAAGGTATGTATCTACCTTAGTAGTGGTTAATTCATACATGCACTTACTTCATATAATGTATAACATTAAAAGAATATTTTCACATATATGTTTCCTATAATAATATGGATAATTAAAAATAACATCATTAATATTTCTGTTTTCTTTGGTTTCCTTTAGAATTCTGTTTTCTGTTTCTGACTGAGACTCTGGTTCAAAATTGAGTGGGTGGGGGCAAAGCAGAATCATCAGTCCTGAACATGCAGATGTCTTTTGACGTCTGAGGGAATTACACACATTAGATTTCCTTTTTCAGCTTTATTTCCTATGACATGCTAGTGACAATTAAGAGCAATTGAAACGCTTCTGCTCATAGTCTTTAGACTTCAATCACAGGGCCGTTGGTAGAAAGTCAGCCACTTTGGGAGGCCGAGGCGGGTGGATCACGAGGTCAAGAGATCGAAACCATCCTGGTCAACATGGTGAAACCCCGTCTCTACTAAAAATACAAAACATTAGCTGGGCATGGTGGCGCGTGCCTATAATCCCAGCTACTCAGGAGGTTGAGGCAGGAGAATTACCTGAACCCAGGAGGCGGAGGTTGCGGTGAGCTGAGATCGCGCCATTGCACTCCAGCCTGGGTAACAAGAGTGAAACTGTCTCAAAAAAAAAAAAAAAAAAAAAAGAGAAATTCAACCACAGTAAAACCCATGGAGACTTCCTGGCAAATTTGTGTCATACTCACCTGTATTTCATTACCACAGTCTTTGACAGATAATTTTAATCCATCACTGTACTTCTGCTTGAATGAGGCTCCCCAAAACAGTGTTGGAGGCAGCCACTACCAATCAAATGCAGGAGTATACTCAATTAAACCAATTTGCCATGTCTGCTGTAGAATTTTGTCTCAGTCTTGATCTAACAAAAGCTCAGATGTTAAAGTTTATTACATGCAGAATGGCTGAAGAAGCTGCATGTGACTTGCAGATTTTTTTTTTTGTTTTGTTTCTTAAATTTATTTATTATACTTTAAGTTCTGGGGTACATGCATGTGGAGAACATGCAGGTTTGTTACATAGGTATACACGTGCCATGGTGGTTTGCTGCACTTATCACCCCGTCATCTACATTAGGTATTTCTGTCAATGCTATCCCTCCCCAACACCCCATACCCTGCTATCCCTCCCCTAGCTCCCCCACACCGCCAACAGGCCCTGATGTGTGATGCTCCCCTCCCTGTGTCCATGTGTTCTCATTGTTCGACTCCCACTTATGAGTAAGAACATGTGGTGTTTGGTTTTCTGTTCTTTTGTCAGTTTGCTGAGAATGATGGTTTCCAGCTTCATCCATGTCCCTGCAAAGGACAGGAACTCATCCTTTTTTATGGCTGCATAGTATTCCATGGTGTATATGTGCCACATTGTCTTTATCCAGTCTATCACTGATGGGCATTTGGGTTGGTTCTGAGTCTTTGCTATTGTGAACAGTGCTGCAATAAACATACGTATGCATGTTTTTTTTTTTAATTTTAGATCTACATTTTAATTTAGATTGGGTTCTTCTTTGATTTTTGGAAGTCATTTGATTTAACTTAATTTAATACAGCTGAGGCAAAACTTAGAAAATTAGATAAACAGGAATATATTTAAAATTCTGCATTTAGGCTCAAAGGCCCACATACCAAGTGAGGGAAACAGGTTCCACAAAATTGACCTGGGGTTTTGGTAGTTGATATTCTTAGGACACATTGACAAAAGTCCAGCATCTGCTAGGTTGTAGGAAGTAACAGTTCCAAAGTATTCTATCCTGATTAGACACACCTGGATGATGATCTTTGGTCTGGGAATCCTATTTTAAGAAAAACATTAAAACAAAAACCAGAGAGTATTAAAGGAACACAGTGGAGGAAAGCAAAGGATCTGAACAGTCTCTCATATGGGGAAAAGCCGATGAAGCTGATAACAGTTGACTTGAAAAAGAGACAGCTGATGTGAGCACAATGACTGTCTTCACATATCTGCAATTTTATCACATAGAAAAAGGAACAGGCTGATTCTGTCTTGTTCTGGAGAATGTTTCTTTTCTCTTATTTTTCTTTTCGCATAATTAGATATAAAAAAGTTATGGTAAAATATACATAGCATTAAGTTTACTATCTTAACCACTTTTAAGTGTACAGTTCAGTATTGTTAAGTATATTCTGTCTCCAGAAGTATTTGCAAAACTAAAATTCTATGCCCATTAAACAACTCTCCATCCCTCTCTCCCCCCCCAATCCATGTCAACCACCATTCTACTTTCTGTTTCTATGACTTTGACTCTTCTAGACATCCCATGTAAGTGAAATGATACCGTATTTGTCTTTTGGTAACTGGCTTATTTCATGTAGTGTAATATCTTCAAGTGATATCTGTGTTGTAGCATGTGTCATAATTTCCCTTATATATGCCACACTTTGTTTATCCATTCATCCCTCCATGCCCATCTGGGTTGTCCCCACCACTTTGCTATCATCAGTAATGTTGCTATGAACATAATTCTTTTGGATATATACCCAGAAGTGAAATTGCTGGATAATATGATAATTCTGTTTAACTTTTTTAAGGAAGTGCCATACTGTTTTCTATTGTAGCTGCACTATTTTATATTCCGGCAACAGTGTGCAAGGATTCCAATTTCTTCACAATCTAGCCAATACTTGTCATTTTCTGCTTATTTTTTGGGATAGCAGCCATCCTAATAAGTGTGAGGTGCTATCTCATTGGGATGAGGAGTGTTTTTTAAACTGTAAAGACTCATTCCCCTTCTGAAAAAAAAATTTCATCCCTTTTAAAATGGTATCTGAAATTTCAAAATAAATGGAATATTTTGTACCGAGATAAAACAATGATGTATCCTAGTATGTTTTTCCCTATCCCACATACTCCTTAAACATGCAGCCTCAAACTCCTGTGCTTAAATGATCCTCCTGCCTCACCCTCTCAAGTAGCTGGGACTATAGGTATATGCCACCATGCCCACTGAATTTTACATTTTTTTTTCCAGAGACCTATAGAAGGAAATCCTTTCTACACTGGATGGTAAGTTGGAATAGATAGCACAAAGATCCACCAAGCCAACCTTTCTCCTCCCCACAACAAAATCTTTCTGTATCTGCAATTTTATCACAGGGGCTGGCATACTGCAGCCCACAGACTAATCTGTTCTAAAAAAGTAGATCTAGAAAGCAATTTGTGTAAAAACATTCAAGAAGATTTTGGAAAATGTTATTAAAATTTATAAATTTGAAGTGAATAAATTAGCATAAGAATTAGTCAGTAGATAAATGTCCATTTATTTATTTATAATATTATTTACAACATTACAAATTATAAATTACATAAATATATAAATAAATCACAACAATGATTTTGAAAGCAGCCATAATATTGAGTATGAGGTGATATCTCATTGGGATGGGGAGTGTAATGATTTATTTAGGTATAAATAAACCACAACAATGATTTATTTACATAAGTTTTTACATTTATAAATATATAAATTATATATAAAATGTATGTATATAAAAATATATATAAAATTATGAATAATTAAGATAATAAAAGTATGATATTAATTTTATAAAATGTGGATATATTGTACTGGATATATATGATTGAGTTGGTATTTATGATTAGAAGATACTATTCTAAAAAGTAATAGAAATCATATCTTGGACATTATCCTATGTGATAGAACTAAAAGTCAACATATACTTTATTTCTCTTTCAATAGTAAGGGAGAAATAAAGGATATGTCAGCATTATGGGTGGCTTAAATTTTATGCTTTGTGCTTTTTTGTAGTTTCTAAACTTTCTCCCATGAATGTGTAAATATGTATCACTTCAGTAGTCAGAAAATGATTATATTATGAAAGGTAATGAATTTCCATTACCGAGGCATTAATTAGGAGCTGTATGTTTTAATTTACCTGTTTTTTTGGGGGGCGCTGGGGTCTTGCTGTTGCCCAGGCTGTAGTGCAGGGACTATGAATGCATGTGATCATAGCACACTGTAGCCTCAAACTCCTGTGCTTAAGTGATCCTCCTGCCTCAGCCTCTCAAGTAGCTGGGACTACAGGTATGTGCCAGCATGCCCACTGAAGTTTACCTTTTTTTTTTTTTTTTTCAGAGACCTATAGAAGAAAGTTCTTTCTACATTGGATGGTAAGCTGGAATAGATGGCCCAAAGATCCAACTCAAATACTTTCTGTTTTTCTGTTTATAGTAGGTGGAACATTAGTTGGATTCCTAAGACCTGGGAGCTAGACCTGTGTCTATCCCTATCCTCCACTTAGGTTTGCAATTCAGTTTGGCTTTTAAGCCTTTGTTTTGTTTGAATGTAGAATGAGAGTGAATAATGCCTTTAATCTTTCTAATTTACAAGGATACTGCAAAGACAAATGAAACAACGAAGCATCTACCAGAAAAACATCTTTTTTTTTCTTTCTTTTTTTTTTTAAACTAGAGAAGTCTCACTCTGTCACCCAGGCTGGAGTGCAATGGCATGATCTTGGCTCACTGTCAACCTCCACCACCTCGGTTCAAGCGATTCTCTTGCCTCAGCCTCCTGAGTAGCTGGGACTACAGGCACATGCCACCTGTATGTGGCTAATTTTTTTTTGTAATTTTAGTAGAGATGGGGTTTCTCCATGTTGGCCAGGCTATTTTCTAACTCCTGATCTCAGGTGCTCTGCCTGCCTCGGCCTCCCAAAGTGCTAGGATTACAGGCATGAGGCACCGTGCCTGGCCATTTTTAAGAGCAATACTTGTGTTGTTTATTTTTGTGTTGCACCCAGAGGCTTAGCCATGATGTTACAGTTCCAGAGCTCTACATCCCAACCATTCTCTGGCTCTCAGATTTACCTGGAGGAGGTCACCCTCTGACCTTTCAGGGCTGAGTGACGCATATTTTTCCTTTTATTTGCCAATGCCTGTGTTACAGCTCAGGCTCCCAGCATTATGTTATATTCCCATAGTTCTGACTAGGCAGGAGCCATGTGAGGACTACAGCCATAACAAGCTGTAGGTGTTCAATCAATGTTAAAGGAGTCCAGCTGAGTTGCTTCTTTGCTCCTGTGTGTTCTCACTTCACTTGAAATCCTTTGATTACCTTGGTTGGGGAATCTTGGTTGGGAGCCCTCTGAACTTTCTTGGAAATTGTCTAGACTAACTCAGCAGAGAGCAGTTTTAATAAGGCTGACAAGACAGAGATGTGAGGTTGGTGAAAAGTGGTAGCTGTGGTTGTGCTGGAATGAGATGGAGCCTGGGGTGGAAGATTTGGGTTCTTTTCTGAGTTCTTCTGTCATTAGCACGTTGGTTGACCCTAGTTTCTCCAACCTGACCAGGGAGGAGCTAGACTCTGGGATCTTTAAAATTTTGTGGGGAGCTATTGTCTGTGTTGAACCTGTGATTCCAAGTTAATGACCTAGGTTTCAGTCTGGCCTCTGTACGGTCTTGGGGAAATCATTTCATATCTTTGAGCCTCAAGAATTACATGAAATTAAGTATCTGTAATATCCAGGGCTATGTCTAGTGCCCAGTAGGTTCTCACAGTATTCTTGTCTGCCATCCTCCCCTTTAGTCAAATGGGGATAAATTAATATTCATCAAAATGTTAACTGAGACTTAGAGTGCCCTCACATAGAGCCACTTACATTCTCAGAGGAAACTCTTAATGGTGGTGTCAAAATAAATCCAGACTTAGCAAGGACAGCCTTTATTCAAAAGGATTATTGTAGGTGGTGTGTGTGTGTGTGTGTGTGTGTGTGTGTGTGTGTGTGTGTAAAATGAGAATGGGGAGGGACTGTGGCAACAGGGAGAATTACTAACCTTAAGATCTGCGATTGTCTCAGGAGCTAGGCGAATAAGGGTTTTCTTTTATAAAGAGGAGTAAACAAGGCTAGAAAGAACTGTGGTGTGGGGACGTGGGATGAAAGAGTGACATGACCAGATAGTTTATCAGAGAACATTTTACCCTGAGGTCAGCCTGTTCTCTGGAGGGGCTGTCTGCTGGTTGAGGCTGAGAGTGGGTCAAAGTTCAGAGGCTTGTAGGAGGGAGGGAAATTTAACCAATTTAACCAAGTTAACTTCTTCTTTTTTTTTTTTTGAGACAGAGTCTTGCTCTGTCACCCAGGCTGGAGTACAGTGGTGCGATCTCGGCTCACTGCAGCCTCCACCTTGTGGGTTCAAGCAATTCTCCTGACTCAGCCTCCCGAGTAGTTGGGACTACAAGTGCGCACCACCATGCCTGACTAATTTTTGTATTTTTAGTAGAGAAGGGGTTTCATTATGTTGGCCAGGCTGGTCTCGAACTCCTGACCTCAAGTGATCCATCCACCTCATCCTCCCAAAGTGCTGGAATTACAGGTGTGAGCCACCACGTCCAGCCAAGTTTGGTTAACTTCTTATTTTGTCCTATTGATCAGTGAGGATGAAACAGTTCAGCTAATTATTTATGAAGCAAAAAATGGGAATTTGGAAGGTCTGTGTCTAGCCTTGTCATAGGTAAGCAAGTGGCATCTGTGAATCATCTCTCAGTCATATGGGGAATGGTGGTTTTTTATGGTAAACCATTTTCCACAATGCAAAATGATGTTTGTGCCCTTCCCCCCATTCATATGTTGAAACCTTAATCCCCAAAGTAATGGTATTTGGAGGTGGGACCTTTGGGAGGTAATTAGGGTTAGAGCCCCCATGATGGGGATTCGTGCTCTTATAAAAAGAGAAGAAGACATGGCATCTCTTTTCCTGTGTGCACCCACCAGGGAAAGGGCCCTCACCAGAACCAACCCATGCTGGTACCCTGATCTCAGACCTCCAGCCTCCAGAACTGTGAGAAATAAATGTTTGCTGCTTAAATTATCCAGTCTCTGGTATTTTTGCTATAGCAGCATGAATTAAGACTGGGGGATATCTTGACCTTCCCTGTTTTTCAGAAGCACAGGGCTCAGATAAAAATTCAACGTCATCAATGGTTAAAACTTCAGGATCCAAAGGCATGAATCCCAGTTGGTGACTTTCAGGTTCTGGTAGGATGTTGGCAGGTGGGTGAGATCTTTCCAATGCTTCTCAGTGCACATTCTGCTGAGCACCTGTTGGTGGAACTCTGGAAGGAACTCTGGCGGGTCCTTGGTGGATGAGGTCAGAGGCCTGTGAGAGGAAAGGAAAGGGCCATGAGAATAAGATCACCTGAAACTGACATGTTCACTAACAGCTTCCTCTAACCAAGTTTCAGCTGACCATACACAGCCTTGTGTTTTAAAATGCAAGCAGAGGAAAAAAAAAAAAAAGATGGGGAAGATTGTTTCAGTTTTCCAGGCTATTCCTTCTCACTGAAAGGAGAGCTGGGAGAACTGGATTATCATCAGCAGCATCAACAACCAAACTCTTAGCTAAGCTGAACCTCCCTTCCTGAAAAGGGGTGTGTGTGTCCGCATGTGTGCGTGTGTGTGTGTGTGTGTGTGTGTGTATGCATGCATATGCGTGCCAAGGGAGCAGGCTTTTCCTAAACATAGGGATAGGAAATGATAGGAAATGGGAGAAGACATCCCCAGAGTTGCAAAGCCCTTCCAGGGCACCCTTCCTTATGGAAGAACTGGGTTGTGGAGTGCAGCTAGTTCAGGAAGGGAGACAAAGGGAAACATGAATGATCATACTCTTTTTCTCTATTTCGAATGCCCCACCTCTTACAAAGGGCTCAGTGAAGAGCTGGATATAAAACCTGACTCTGCAACTTACTATCAGGGTGACCTCGGGCAGTCATTTCACTCTGGATGATGATTTTGCTTCCTTATCTGGAAAAATGTAGAAAACTTATCTTAAAGGGTCATTAGGGAAAGTTCAGGCCATGTGGCAGGTACTTAACAGATGGATAATAATAAGAAGGGAAGGGAAAAGGGAAAGACATTGACATTCACTGAGCTCTTGCTTTGTAAGGGATGGGGTATTCAAAATAGATAAGAAGAATATGGTGTTGGCTCCAACTAATCAGATAGTGGCCACAGTGTTCAGGTTCCTTGTTACACCAGACATCAATTCCTTAACTGCCAGATATGAGATGGGCGTGTGTGTGTGTGTGTGTGTGTGTGTGTGTGTGTGTCCTGGGGAAAGGCCTGGGTTAGCCAAGGTGGTAAGTAGATTTAGGGTAGTAGCTATTTACCATCCCTTACAGAAGTAGTATATTTATATAAGTAGTATATTTATATTTCATTTTCACAACAGTTACAGCCAAGTGCAATATATCACTTAGGGTAGGTCCAGAATACTTCCTTCCTTCCATGTTCACCTTTGCATTATTGCTAATGATACACATGTCTGGTTTGTAGGAAATTCAAGTTATGGTGCAAGAATAGGAAATGTCTTCCCAGGGAGCTTCCTTTCTAGTGAAGTATTTCCCAGAGTGAGGATTTATACCAGGGCCTATTAGTTCATCAGGTGAGCAGGAAAAGAATAAAAAGTGATTTTAAAAGTTACAAGGAACATAGCCATACAAACACATGTTGTGATGGCTAATCTTATGTGTCAACTTGACTGGGACATAGGGTGCCCACATATTTGTTTAAATATTAATCTGGGTGTGTTCATAAGGGTGTTTCTGGATGGGATTAACTTTTGAATCAGTAAAATGAGTTAAGCAGATCACCGTCCCCAATGTGGATAGGCCTCATCCAATCTGTTAAAGGCCCGAATAGAACAAAAAGGCAGAGTAAGAGAGAATTCATTCTCTCTGCCTATCTATGAACTGATGCATCTATCTTCTCCTGACTTCGCAATTGGAATCAGCTTGGAACTTATAGCACTGGCTCTCCTGGGTTTCCAACTTGCTGACTATAAACTGTGGAACTTCTCAGCCCCCATAACTATGTGAGCCAATTCCTTATAGTAAATCTCTCTCTCTCTTTATGTATGTACTCTGTGTTTCTGGAGAACCCTGACTAATACACATAGGAAGGTGCGTCCCTGATATTGGCAGAGGTGAGAGGACACTCCCGGGGCCCTTGCAAGATGTGAGTGGTCATGGTATGTGTGCCTCTAAATGGTGGAAGGGCCTCTGTATAATGTTGGCTCAGGGCCTAGGATCCGAGCTTCTGTTCATCTTACAGGAAACAAGGCCAACGAGAGTGAGCTGTGCTGTCCCATTGCCGTTCCATCCCGGTTAATCATCCGACTGTCTCTTCTCTAAATACCAGTTGAGAATTTAAAAAGGACTTTTTTCTCTTCCCCTCCCATTTTGCAGTTTGTTGATCTGATTGGTTCAGTGGTTCAGGAATCCATCTCCATGATAATACTACTTTACATTTACTTGTTTGTATGCCATTTTACAGATGACAATGTCAAGAATCACGTCATGCTGTAACAGAAAGAGCGCTGACACTGGATGGGGAGGAGGAAAGGTTCCCACACTGGCTGACGAATACCATAGTCACTCTCCTTTCACACATTCCAACCTGAGATACACTGTGTATTGCACAATAGTTTTGTTTTAAAATTCAACGCCTGCAAACTTTTGGAAAGGGGAACGGTATGGATAGGAGACTGGTTCTAGAAAGAGGAGTCCCAAGAACAAAACCCAGCTCCACCATTGCCTGTGACCTTGGGCAAGACCTAAAACCTCTCTGGGCAAACTCTTTTAGCTAAAACATCATCCCAGGCTTCCCTTCCTGCTTCTGCTCTACGTAGGCACCACCACACTGCAGGCAGAGAAGGGCCAGTGACCTCACCGTGGCCAGCAAAGCAGGCCTATTAATAGGGTCCCAGGCTGCTCTGGCTTCCCGTCTTGGGTGCCCCCAGGGCCGGCTGGCGCCTCCCTGCTTGCTCTCCCCGCGGAGAACTAGCGGAGCCGACTCCCCCTACACTTCCGCCTCCCTCTCTGGTCTTAGCCTCCAACAGGAAGGGTGGGCTCTCGGGGAAGCACAGCCTAGAAGAGCAGTGATATTGGCTTTAAGAAGAGAAATTGAGAAGAAAACAAATCTCGACTCCTCCGCTCTCGCTCGCCCTGTCATCTTTCCGGGGGACAGAGGTGGCCCAGACGTGTGCAGAGGAGCAGGAAGGACGCACCAAGCTTTTGGCCTCAGGTGAACCAAGTGCAGAAAGTGCAGAAAAGTATCCCTCGCCTGATGCCACGCCCCTTCCTCCTCCCAATCCCTACTAAAGCCTCCGGACAACCTCTATATGGCGACTCCCCAAGTCCCATCCACTCCGAACTATTAGGCGAGCGCGGACACCGCCCGCATTACCCTCGGTTCCAGTCCTCCTACCTCGGAGGAGGGGCTGCAGCCCTCAGGGTCAGAGGCGGAGCAGACGTCTGGGGGCGCCCCGGCACCAGGAGGGAGTAAACCTTCGGCGGGCGAGGGCTGTGGATCCCTCGGGGCGCCGGGACCGCTCACCTGGGCCCGACCCGGCCCGTTGAGATGGGCTCGGTCTCCTCCGCGCTGGCGCGGTCCCGCAACGCCGTAGGGCAGTCGGGCTCGACTCAGTCACCGCAGCCTGAGGCGCCACCGGCTGCTCCCGTTGCTCTCGGAGACCCATTCGCGCTCGCTAAAACCCAGAGGCCGGGACCCCGGCGTGCGGAGACACCGTTCTCTTCCGCAGCCCGTGAGGCACAGCCCGCGGCGAGGCGTCGGGAAGAGCCGCCGAAGTTAGCGAGGCAGGAGCTGTCCCCGGTGCTGAAGTGTGCGGCGAGTATGTCCCAGCCCTGCTGGCCCCGAAGCCGCAGCGCGGCGGGTGAGTTTCCTTATCTTGCTTAAAGATCTCGGAGAGCTGCTGCCTGGAGACTTTCTGGGGGAAAAAGAGAAAGCGCTATCTCCCAGCAGGATTTTGCTTTTCTCGTCCTCTTGCCCATAACTTCTTTTACAAGTTAGGATTGATTTCCGGGTTCAATAGGGGGTTATTTCATTAGGCCCATCTTTCACAGAGGTTTAAACAGTAGCTGGCAAGACAGTTTACACCCTAAGGATCCCTTTCTCCAGCTTTGTACCGGCGCCAGCACCATGGGGAGAAGCCTTCCTTGTTGTCTTGGAAAGGCTAGGTAAAAGAAATACCTTTTCTCGTCTCTTCCCACGGGAATTGGGAAAAGGGCCAGAGATTCCTGCTTGTCCAAAACTTAGCTACACGTGTGAAAAAGGAAGCCAGCATTTGAACCAGTCTCTTCTGAAAGGACTTGAGGTGTGCAGTTGGGGGAAGACTTGCTTTTAGTGTAGACAACATAGGAGAAGTAAAAAGAGCACACAAGATTTGAAGTCAGAGGTGGAAATGCTGCTTTCATTGTGATCTTGGGCAGCATACTCCCCCTGTGCCTCCGGTTTTTCATCTGTAACACAGGGATGATAATAATTCCATTTCACTAGGGAGCTGGAAAATCTGACCACACAATGTAAGTAGAAATGCTGTTAAAACTGTAAAATGCTTTGTAAATATTCAGTATTACACATGAACCAGATCTTTGAACATCTTCAGCTGAGGGAATAGTGAAACTTAACTCACTTTAAAATTTTTCGTTTGAGATATTCAAAGATTCCATTTAATCTGGGCAGAGCTCTTCTGCCGGTTTTGTGCAACTGGGAGGAAAATGTCTTATTTGGTACATGTGATTTAAAAAAATCTCGTACACTGGAAATGTTGCTAAGTACATCTCTGGCCTTTTGGTCTCATGTATGAATCCTCATTTCTCCCCAAGCAAGTCTGTGGTGCTCACAGAGACTTTTGACTTTTCAAAGTCTGTTGACTTTTCAAAGATTCAGTGGATTAAGTGGACAATGAGGCGGACTGGCTTACACTTTTACTGAGAGATGAAGATTCATATATTCTTATTCCCTTGAAAGTTTTCAGAATGTTAAAAGAAGACACTAACACACTGTCCTTTCAAAGGGAGATTTATCATTGTAAAACATGTTGGTTTCTTCCATCAAAAGACACACCTTTGTGGTATTAAGTTTAATTACAAACATATGTAACCATTAAAGGATATTACCTCACTAATGGAAAGATAATCAGATCAGGAGTCAGGACACCTGGGTTATCCTAAGCTCAGTATCCTTGGGCAGGCTACTTACATTCTAAGCTTATACAATCTGCTTTTTTAAAATGAGTACATTTGGCCAGATGTGGCGATCCCAGCACTCTGAGAGGCAAAGGTGGGTGGATTGCTTGAGCTCAACCGTTTAAGACCAGCTTGGGCAACATGGCAAAATTCCATCTCTCCCCAGTATTCAAAAAGTTGGCTGGGCATGGTGGTGTATGCCTGTAGTCCCAGCTACATAGGGGGCTGAGGTGGTAAGATAGCTTAAGCTGAGGAAGTTGAGGCTGCAGTGAGCTGAGATCATGTCACAGCACTCTAGGCTGGGTGATAAAGTTAGACCCTGTCTCAAAAAAAAAAAGAGTATAAATATAGTTACACCATTTCCTGTGCCATGAAGCTCAAAGGACATTATGGAGGCAAAAATGGTTGTGTGTAATAAATATAGCACAAGAGTAAGCCATTATTAAGGAAAATTAATATTTTTAAATGTGTAGATGCATATTTAGTCTTTATAAAATCTGTCATGGTCTACCAAATATAGGATGAAACATGGGTTTCTTTGTGAAACTCTTTTATATAATTTTTTTTTGTGTGTGTAGGGGTATCAGTTCAATTACAAACATATGTAACCATTAAAGGATATTATCACATTTTCCCCCTCCCTCCCTCCCTCCCTTCCTTCCTTCTTCCTTCCTTCCTTTGTTTGTTTTTTTTGAGACAGGGTCTTGCTCTGTCATCCAGAGCACTGTCTGCAGTGGTGCAATCATATCTTACTGCAGCGTCAGCCTCCTAGGCTCAAGCAGTTCTCCCACTTCAGCCTCCTGAGTAGCTAGGACTGAAGGTACATGCCACTATGCCCAGTTAATTTTTATATTTTTTGTAGAGACAAGATTTTGCCAGTTGTCCAGTCTGGTATTGAACCAATCTGCCATGTTGGCCTCTAAAAGTGCTGCACCTGGCTGTTTTTCTTCTGCTTTCACTAGTGTGGGCAGAAGATTTGGACATTGCAATTTATTCATACATTTATAATGGCAGAAAACCAATTTCTAGGAATTTTCATTGAATCAATTTCTGTTCTGGATTTGATGACACCTTGGAAATACTTCTAACTTTAACTTTTTGATTATACAAGAATTTTTTCAATCCTTTCCATTTTATTTCATAAGAAATATATGCAATTAAAAATTACATTCTGAGTTTTATATCACCTAGGATACTTATGCAAGGTTATTTGATTTCTATATTTTGATCTTTTTTGAAAGAGTGATATTTAAGCTCACGTCTTTGAAGAGTGGTGGGTTTAGATAGCTGGAATTGCAGATGAGGCTTATTTTTATCATCTGTAAAAATGAAATGAGTTGTCTTTAGCAATGAAGCTAGGTGGCCTTTTGCTGAACTAGATTGAATTTCTCCAGATATTGTGTGGAATAGCACAGAACTGGGAGTAAACTAGCCATGCTGCAATCTAATACGTGTACTTTATAAGCTAAGCTGAATATCTATCTATATATGTATGTATAAGTATATATACATAAACAGTATTGTTGGATGCTATTTTATGAGATTGCAGGATGGATGCTTTTATCATCACTTTATAGATGAAGACATTAAGGGATAGAGAGGTTAATTAACTAGTCATAGCTAGTAAATGACACACTTTAAACAGGTCTTCTGGTTCTAAAACTATATTTTCTTATCCTTTTCTCTATGCTGCTCATCTTAAATTCTGTGTGCTTATTCTTCTTTTGTTAACCCTTTAGTTTATTATTAATTTATTTTATTTTATTTTTGAGACAGGGTCTCAGTCTGTCACCCAGGCTGGAGTGCTGTGGCACCAACTTAGCTCACTGCAATCTCAGCTCATTGCAACCTCTACCTCCCAGGCTCAAGCGATCCTCCTATTTCAGCCTCCTGAGTAGCTGGGACTACAGGCATGCATCAACACACCCAGCTAGTTTTTTGTTTATATTTTTTGTAGAGACAGGGTTTCACCATGGGCTAAGCCTGGGCTCAAGTGATCTGTTTGCCTCAGTCTCCCAAAGTACTGGGATTATATGCATGAGCCACTGCACTCAACCTAGTTATTATTAGCAGTGTCTTTTGAAAATTTTATCTTGTTCCAGATATGGTCAGAGGAACCAAGGGAAAGTATTTTAGTCCTGGAAGGGAGGTGTCAGAGTAGTAAGAGAGAAACAGTCACCTTGGGTATTACTGGGGTGGTAATTAAAGCCAGGGAACTTTAATGGGAAAGTACAACTCAGGGTACTGAGTCAGCTGTCTCTCCTCACGGAAATTTAACCGCTTTGAGCCTATGGGATTTGTTATGCTAAGGATGTTCCACTACTCCTTAGGCATCACGTTGTGAAGATTAAATGAGATAAGGTGCCAAAGCCCATTTGGGGACCTGGCGTATGTCAGGTGTGGATGTTTTGTATGTTTGTCTGTTTTCAAAGCTTTGTTTTCAGACCTCACTAGAGGGAAAGAGGAAGCAGTTTAGCACATTTTCAATGAGAAGTTACCTCAGAATAAACAAATAATGAAATAAAACACTAATTTAGAAACAGTTAACAGCTATTCTTCTATTGCCTAATAATCTGAAGTTGATTATGAGAGGCTCCTAGCTTTTGTTAGAAATTCCTCTGGCTGCAGAGAGATCTTGACGTTATTGATTAAAGTGGTTTTTTTTTTTTTTTTTTTTTTTCATTTTTTTTTGGTTAACAATCTGTGTTTTAAAATTATTGAGGCTCTTTTACTTTTAAGTTGCTTTTTTTGTCTTGCTCCTTTAATATTTTGAAAAAGGTGCGTCAAATGCTGATTTTGAAGTGTTGCCACTATTCGTCAAATAGCAGTCTTAGAGCATTGTCTTGCTGACTTTTGCTTCTTGGTTTCCGTCTACGTCTTCTGTGACTCTTGAAGACTTTACCATTATTTGCCTCTAGCTGGGTCCTCTGAGACACTAGGATCAGTGAATTTCAAACATTGGTGTTTATCAAAATCACCTGGAGAGATCATTCCAGCAGCTCAGGCTTGTTGCCATGAGATAGGACTAGAGTCTTGGTAGTTTATCCAAATTTCCCAGGTGATTCTGTTATCAGCAAAGTGTGTATCACAGTCACCCAGAAGCCTGCTAAAACACACAATCCTGGGACCCTCCTCTCGAGTTTCTGGTAAGTCTGACAGGCAAACTGAGAGTTGCATTTCTTCTTTTTTATTTATTTTTTGGGACAGGGGCTCACTCTGTTATCCAGGCTGGAGTGCAGTGACACAGCCACAGCTCACTGCAGCCTCAACCTCCTGGGCTCAAACGATCCTCTCACCTCAACCTCCTGAGTAGCTGGGACCGCAAGTGCAAGCCATTATGCCCAGATAATTTTTTTTTTTTTTTTTTTGTAGAGACAAGGTCTCACTATGTTGCCCAGGCTGATCCCGAACTTTTGGGTTCAAGCAATCCTCCCACCTCAGCCTCCCAAAGTGTTGGGATTACAAGTGTAAGCTACCACACCTGGTCTTGAGGGTTGCATTTCTGACCAGTTCCCAGATGCTGTGGATGCTGCTAATCAAAGGGTCATGCTTTGAAAACCACTGTTCTATGAGTAGAAATATTCCCTCCCGGAAGGGCAACTAGCTATTGGGTGTATTGTGTTAGCCATTATTGAGTTATTGGGATCTGGGCAGTGCTGTGCAGGAAAGAGATTCTGGATTTATGTCAGATTATTATTTATCCAATCTCTCTCTTTCACCTCCCTAGCCCTTTTGCAACCACTCTCTTGCCAATTTCTAAAATATCAGGATACTTATGATCCTTTACCAGCGACGCTTTTAATTTGAGATTAACATTTTGGGGTAAATTTTAGCTGAATTGAAAAGACTGACCAATGTGAAAATAAAACAAAACTTTTGTGATTTTAAAGATTGGTGTGAGCTTTGAGCAGTGGCAGTATCATAGCCGATGAGGTTTAGCCGAGGCACGATTATTGCTAATTAAAGACTGGTGTGTGCAGTCATAAAAAGAATGAAATCATGCCCTTTGTAGCAATATGGATTTAACTGGAGGCCATTATCCTAAGTGAATTAATACAGGAATAGAAAACCAAGTATCTCACGTTCTTACTGATAAGTGGGAACTAGACATTGGGTAGATATGTACATAAAGATAGCAACATATACACTGGGGACTACTTGAGAAGGGAGGCAAAGTCAGGGGAAATGGTTGAAAAACTACCTGTTGGGTACAATGGCTACTACCTGTGTGACTGCCTCAATTGTACCCCAAACTGCAGCATCATGCAATATGCCCAGGTAACAAACTTGCACATATACGTCTTGAATCTAAAATTAAAGTTGAAACTATAAACAAATGAAAAACAAAGATTAACTAAAAAAAAATAATAAACACTGGTGTGTCGATGGTGAAGCAGTGACACCACCTGTGCCTTAACCCTCAACATTCATAGCACCTGCAACATGTGTCCCTGTGCAGAGTTAATCCAAACAGACACGAGAGCCTCCTCAAGCTTAGGTTAGTGACAGGCAATACTGGTGAGAATGCACTGTGCTGGTCAAGTGTGGGGCCCCTGTGGGTGTGGCATTACCTCTCAGAACTGCTTTCCCCAACACACTTCCTTTCACCTAGGATGCAAGTCCGGGTCCCAGAGTCTTATCAAGGCAGAAAAGTCTCAGGCTCACTTTCTTTTGATTCTCTTTCCTGGCAGTTACTAGAGTCATTGCTTTCAAAGTCAGTCTCACTTTGGGGCAGAATCAAGTAACCCGCTCAGCCGCCAGTGGTACATTTGCTCCTGCTGGGTGGAAGACATGGGGAAGAAATGCTAGGAAGCTTCTGTACTGCACTTTACAGCTTAGAAAATCCCTAGACAGCCTCTTTAACATTTGATCTTCAGGACAGTTTTTTGAGGTAGATAGGACAGATGGCCTTATTGTTCCCCTTTAATAAAGGAAGGGAATTTAAATCAACTTTTTATTTATTATTGATGACATGCTTTATCCTAGATCACTTGCAGTTAAACTTTCAGGAGTCCCATTATTAATTCTTCCAGGCAGCATGGTGCCAGAGAAGGAGGCTCCGGAATCTCGATCCTGGGCTCCCATACTTCCTGGATATATGCACTAATTTCCCTGAGCCCATTTTCTTACCTGAAAAATGGCAATGGTATTGATCTCACCTAAACAAGGCAATTTATGCAAGGTACTTGGCACATGCCTTGGGGCCTGCTAGTCATTTAGTCAATATTGGTTATAGACACATGAACAGATCAGCCACGCAGATGAGTCTGATTTGTAGTCCAGTTCTCCTTCCACAATGCCATGATGATTCTTCAGTGGAAATTAAACAACAACTAGAGCAAGGAAGGTGGGGAGGAGAAAGGGATTGGGACGACAGAGAGGCGGAAGGCAGCGAGGAGGCCAGCAAAAGCCACAAAGCAGTCCGTGTGGCCTTAGAGGGCTGGG
The DNA here is from genome assembly GCF_001604975.1 of Cebus imitator. Taxonomy (NCBI): domain Eukaryota; kingdom Metazoa; phylum Chordata; class Mammalia; order Primates; family Cebidae; genus Cebus; species Cebus imitator. The sequence continues at coordinate 16,452,056 of NW_016107360.1, read as the reverse complement.
GCCCTAGATCAACTTCTGGGGTAGGACCCAGTCCTACATATTTATGTCATTCTTAGTGTTATATTTTCTGTAATTTACTCAAATTATTCAACCTATATAGTGATGTGTGTTAGTTTTAATCTGCTTTCTGGGGTGAAAACCCTAACTTTAAAAAATACCCTCCGTAGTGTTCACAGCATCCTTTTGAGAGTCTAAGAGACTGAGAACTGGGATCAGGTGAGATCATGGAGGTTCAGGGCTTTAAAAACAGTATGCACACATCAGACACTGATTTTTGTGTAATGGCTGAGATCAGGAACACAGACTCTCACGTTGAGCCATGGTTGGCAGCAATTGAAGCTAATGAGCAAATCTTACAGGAAACAGAGGTGGGTGCTGCTCAAACTTGCCCTTCTCAGATATCATCTCCATTTTAAACTCCTTGAACCCGGGTGAAAGATATTAAAAAAATATTTTAACCAGTTATTAATTTTAGTTTGTCAAGTTAAAAAACACAAATCATACTTGCATTTGCACAGTTTTCACATTACTTGAACAATTACAATCTTACTTGAATCTCATAACCAACCTTTGAGGTAGCCAAGACAAGCACTATTATTACCTGCTCCCCGCCTCCTTTTTTTGAGACAGAGCCTTGCTCTGTTGCCCAGGCTAGAGTGCAGTGGCGCCATCTCGGCTCACTGCAACTTTCACCTCCTGGGTTCAAGTGATTCTCCTGCCTCAGCCTCCCTAGTAGTTGGGATTATAGGCCCATACCACCACACCTGGCTATTTTTGTATATTTAGTAGAGACAGGGTTTTGCCATGTTGGCCAGGCTTGTCTCGAACTCCTGACCTCAGGTGATCTGCCCATCTCAGCCTCCCAAAGTGCTGGGATTACAGGCATGAGACACCACGTCCAGCCTATTACCCCATTTTTACAAACGAAGAAACTGAGGTTCAGAGTAGTGCCAGGTTCAGAGTAGTCTCTGGTCACACAGTGGACAGAATGAATTAGGGTTAGAAACCAGATCGCGGCCTCTGTGTGTGCATCTACAGCTCCGCATTGGCTGTGCTTAAGCTGTCACTATGGAGCACAAGCTCCTAGACAGCAAGAGGCATGCTCCTTTGCATCTATGTGAGCAGCAAAGCCCTGGGTTTTTTCCTTCTCAGCCAATAAAAAATGTGGCCAAGTTGCTAAATATTTGTCATTTTCCAGAAGGAGGGAGTCGAAGCCCAGGTCTGGGCAGCCACTGCCAGGAAGGATGGGAACATTCTTTAGTCTAGAAGTAGCAGGAGCCTGCTGTGCCCTCCACACACTACCAGAACAGTAAAGAATTTCAGGTTTCTCCTCAGATGACTGGATTTTTGTGAAGCTACTAATGAGGTCACCCCATATCCCAAGGGCTCACTCTCCTGACAGAGCTGAAGTTAACCCCTAAAGGAGCCTTTCTGGGTAGAGAGGGAGTACTTAGAGGGGCTCCTTTTTTGCTCTCTATTGTTCTCTATACCTACCATTTTTTGAGTACTCTTTTTAGCAAGTTCTATCTTATAAATATTCTGGAGGATACTAGGAAATTGTTAACTTGAACAGTATATGAATTAAAGTAGAAGTCTAAGGCCGGGCACGGTGGCTCAAGCCTGTAATCCCAGCACTTTGGGAGGCCGAGGCGGGTGGATCACGAGGTCAAGAGATCGAGACCATCCTGGTCAACATGGTG
>NW_016107360.1:16396086-16450134 GCF_001604975.1 Cebus imitator | reverse complement strand
TAAATTCAGTAACAGGCTCTTTCTTCCAAGGTTTGTTCCCCCATAGTTTCTTCTCCCCAGCTTGTAGATTTCAGGAGAATTGGGTCAGGTTGCCATTTTTTTCCCTGCCAGTCAGAGTACCGGGCTCCCTTACTGATGTCGGAGATCTTCCTAAGAGGCCTCAGTAAAACTGAAGACAAAATGGTAAAAAGAAACTATTAGATCAGTACATGCATAACAGATTAACTTATTCTTCTTGGTATCTGAGTGGGTTTTGCTTGCAGCCCAAATGCTCCAGGAATTGGGTGGTCCTAATTTCCATGCTGCTTTGTAGATTATATGGCAGGGCAGTTCAGAAAAAGTTTTTAAAGCCCTGTCTGGCTGCTGTTTGGGACTTCTGTTTGTTTGTTTTTTGTTTGTTTGTTTGGGACTTTTTTAATTCCTGGACTTTGACATCCTAATAACTCAGTACCTTCTTCTGGCCAAGAGACAAAATATGTTACAAATATGAGGGCATCCCTTCAAAAGCAAAGCCTCTGTCTCCAAGCAAAAGTGAATCTTACTCTTGATATGTGTGCTGCTGTATCTTCCCATATCTGATTATTGTCATGGAAGGATGCTATTTTGAAAGTAATCAGTGACTTTCTTTTTAAGAATTGAAAAAGTACAGACAAAACAATCATTATATTTCATAGGAACAATATATGTTAACATTTGTTGAGCCCTTACCCTGTGCCAGGCACTGTTCTGAGCATACTTTATGCACTAGCATTACGCTAAGAGATAAGTGCCATTGTTATCTCCTTTTCTTAGATGAGGGCACTGAAGCTTGGAGAATTATCTGAGGTTGCACATCTAGTGAGTGCTGGGGGTGGGATTTGAACCCAGGTCTTAAGTACTGTGCTGAACTGCCTGAGACATCAGTAGTAGCTTGAGCCTGATAAAAAAAAATTGACCAACTTGCTGCTGCCATGGAAAGAAATAGTATGTGAGGAGGACCATAGTATTGGGGAAGTTTCCAGAAGTAAGGCTGGGTATGATGGTTCACACCTGTAGTCCCAGCACTTTGGGAGGCTGAGGGGGGAGAATCACTTGGGCCCCAGACTTTGAAGCTGCAGTGAGCTCTAAATACTACTGCATTTTAGCCTAGGTTACAGTGTGAGACCTTGCCTCAAAAAAACATATTTCCAGAAGTACATTTTATGGTTATCTTTCATTATTTTAATGTTGTTGCCTAGATATAATTGGGAAATAAATTGGTAGATTGACAAGAGATGGCATTCAAATTACTACATTGAGTCAGATGATTTCTGTTTGGTTAAAGTTAAAATAGAAGTAAAATAATAGAATTATAATATCAAGAAAAACTTGAGATAAATGAAGAAATCTCCTAAAAGATCATCACCTTAATATAACAGATACTTTGTTGCTTGCTTATGACCCTCTCTTTTTTCATGTGCACAGTATTGCACATAAATTGGGATTATAGTACCAAAAAACCAGAACTTTTCCCTGGGAGTTAATATTGCTTAACAATTACAAGGGCAGGCTCTGCAGTGAGACAGATGGAGTTAGAATCTGGGCTCTGCCCATGATTAACTGGGCAAGTTACTCAAACTCTGTGAGCCTCAGATTCCTCATCTATAAAATGGCGATGGAAACAATTCCATTTATTGAGTTGTTTGTGAGTTTAAGGGTTTAATGCAAAGCTCTCGGCATGGTGGTAGGCACAGAGTCAATGCTCAACAGATGTTTGTAATTATTAGGTGTGTGAGATTTTTATTAGCAGTATTGGGACGTTTTTAGTAGGGCTTCCTTACAACTAGGGCGAAGCCTAGTTCACTGGTTAAAAAAAAAAGTCACCACTTTCTAAAAGAAATCAGTTACAACTGGGATTCGCTCCCACTTTGTACCACCAGCTTTGCTGGGTGCCCTGAGCATTTCTTCTTGGTTTGGGGCCTGTGCCACAGAACTGACTATGCCCATCGGGACCACTCTCACGGTAACTACGTCTCGCAGCTTTGGTCTGTTTGGGCACAGTCTAGATTAGTCTATTCTGAGAGAGGCAGCAGCATTTTAAAGCACCCATGTTCTCCTGAGTCTGGGCTGTGTGTTGGCTGTGAGAGCCAGGCATGGGGTGGGTGTTTATGGCTAGCTCCCAGATGTGGTGTCTCTCTGGGCCTCTGTAGACCCACTGGCTGGTTGCCTCTTGGTCTCTCCCAAGGTCACAGCTTTTTACTGTTGGCAATTCCTCCTCATTTTGAGATGACACCCTTTCCTCCTTACTCATTCCCCTGTAGACCTGTTCTGATTTAGAGAAGTATGTTTTAGCATACAGACTTGGCCCCCCAGACTATTTTTTTCAAAGAATGTGTGCAAACCCCCATCCTGAGCCTGAGCCTCGCTCCATCTCTCACCTGCCCCGATTCCTGACAGCATCCCTGAGCTTCAGCCTGTCTGTCACCCCATGCTCACCTTCCCTACACCTTGAAGAGACTGTGTGGACTGAATGAGGATCAGGATTGGGTGGGTGGAAGGGGATGAGGCTAGCTGATGTAATTGCGCATATTGTTTAACCACAAGTTTAAAAAAAAACAATTGGTCGCATTAAAACCACCATGTCAAAATGGCTGTGAAATGGCCATCAAAATGTCTTGAGGTGCCCAGTGCACTGGTCTGTTTCTCAGCAGGGAGCTGGCCTCTTGGTGAAACCCCTTCAAACTTACATTGTGAGTTTCCTGGAGGAACAGGGAGGGGGGATGGCTCCACATTCCTCCCTTTTCCAGGGCAGGGAGCACTCAGAGTCCCTTCTCATTCTTACCCTTGAATATGAACGACCAGGGCATTCTCTGAGCACCTGCTCAGCCTGTGCGTCCAGTGGGACTCAGAAAGGGGAGGTTCTGGGAAGACTCTCTGACCTTAGATGAGTTATACTCAATGTATCCTGCCCAGGCCCAGGCCCTTACATGTCAGCACCTGTCAGCTTGTAAATCCATGAGCCCATGACCAACTCCCAGGCTCTAGCGGCAGGCACGTCAAGTCACATCACATCTGAAGGCTGCCTGGAGGAGGCAGGCGCGTGCTGGCGTCGGGGAGGGCACAGCTGCCCCTCCACTCCGGTGGAGCCTGGCACCTGGGTCCTCTGTGCTGCGCTCCTGGTCACACCGTCACTCCCCTTTCAGAACTCTCAGCTCCTTTCCCTAAGAACCAGCTCCTGCCCAGTTCAGGAATGAAGGGGTTAGAGGGGACACTCTTCTTTTGCAAGGATTTTATTTACTTTTCACATGACCTTGGAGATGACTAGCTTATAAACCAGCCAGCCAGAGTTGTTGCTTTTTCCATTCTGTCACTTTTTCCACAGCCATACTAATTGTGGGCTCCCCAGAGAGAAGGAAAGGAGGTAGGCACTTTGTTCCTGGCCCCTCTCCCTCCTCCAGCCTTTTGTTTTGTTATCCCCAGTCCTGGGATTCAGGTTCTGTAATGTAGGGGGAGGGAGGAGGGTGAGAGAGGCTGCGGGGTCCCAGACTCCTGCCTACACTCCAAGCTGCTTCTAAAGATGTCCATAATGAAATGATCCCCAATATAAGGCAGGCCCTCTTTTTTCCTCTTTGAGAAGATTCCTCAAACATGTATTTTTAAATTAAAAAAAAATTTATATATTTATTTTTGAGAAAGAGTTTTGCTCTGTTGTCCAGCCTGGAGTGCAGTGGTGTGATCTCGGCTCACTGCAACCTCCACCTCCGGGATCCAAGCAATTCTCCTACCTCAGCCTCCCAAGTAGCTGGGTCTATAGGTACACATCAGCATGCCTGGCTAATTTTTGTATTTTTAGTAGATGCTGGGTTTTGCTATGTTGGCCAGGTTGGTCTCAAACTCCTGACCTCAAGTGATCTGCCCACCTTGGCCTTTCGAAGTGTTGGAATTACAGGCAAGAGCCACTATGCCTAGTCCTATTTATTTATTTGCCCAGGCTGATCTTGAATTCTTGGCCTCAAGCAATTCTCCCAAAGTGCTAGGATTAGGGGCGTGAGCCACTGGGCCTGGCCAAAAATGTATTTTCTTAAATGACCTACTTGAATGTACAGACTTTGAAGGGGCTAGAAAAAGGTTCCATGTGTTCCTTTAATATTTGTCCTATTACTTTTGTTACATCTAGTTAAATATCTCTGGCCGCATAAAATACATTAACTTAGAATATTACTTCTCCATTTTATGCTCCATAAAACAATTTTATTGAATCTTGTTATAAGCGTTTTTTTATCACTGGCATCATTGTTTTCTCTAAAGCTATTTCTGAGTCATCTTCACCTGTGCCTCAGTTGTTTGCATTACTGCACTTTTTGAATCAGTGAATGATGCTGTCACATCTTACAAGGGAAGCACTGATAACTGCTTAGGGGTCAGTCAGATTCCTCTCTCCACTTTTTGTAAAGCTGGGGTTCTAATCAGCTGGAAAGGAGGGACCTGATGCTACTAAGTGCCAGCTTCTTTCATATTTCAGTGTGAGTTGAAAATGGTTTCATTCTCTTTTAAAAAATGGATGCTTGTTGCAAAAATGTCAAATAATGTAAAATTAGTACAAAGAATGAAGCACAAACAAACTCATCAGCTAAAGACAGCTACTCTGAATGTTCTAGTGAACACCATTCCAAGCATGTCTTTAGGCACATATACACATACTGTGTATGTATACATTTTATACAAATGGTATCAGATGAAACATGTATTTTATGGTACAATGCTTTTCATTTTTATTTTGTGGGCAATTTTGGAATGTAGTTACACATCATTATTTTTTATGAGTACTCTTCTGCATAGGTAGTATACCTCTATCCTTCATTACTTTTTATTTTTTAATTTTTCCTTTTTTTTTTTTGAGGCAGGGTCTTGCTTTATGGCCCAGGCTGGAGTGCAGTGGCATGATCAGAGCTCGCTGCAGCCTTGACTTCCTGGACTAAGCAATCCTCCTGCCTTAACCTCCTAAGTACTTGAGACTACAGGCACACACCAGCACGCCTGGCTAATTTTTAAACTTTTTAGAGTGATGGGGTCTCACTATGTTGCTGTGGCTGATCTTGAACTCCTGGCTGCAAGTAGTCCTCTTGCCTTGGCCTCTGAAAGCACTGGGATTACAGGCATGAGCCAATGCATCCAGCCTCTTCACCCTTTAATTGATGAAGTTTGGGCTGTTTGTAATTTTCTTTATTATAAACAATTCTGTGATAAACATCTCTGGATTCTGAGACATAGTTATAATGACCTTCTCTAATCTTATCAAGGTTATAAAGAAACTTTTTGTGCTTTTTTTTTTGAGACAGAGTCTCACTCTGTCACCAGGCGCCAGGCTGGAGTGCAGTGGTGCAACCTGGGCTCACTGTAACCTCTGCCTCCTGGGTTCAAGCAATTTTCCTGCCTCAGCCTCCCCAGTAGCTGGAACTACAGGTGCGCCACCATGCCCAGCTAATTTTTTTTGTATTTTTAGTAGAGACGAGGTTTCACCATGTTGGCCAGGATGGTCTTGATCTCTTGACCTCGTGATCCACCTGCCTCGGCCTGCCAAAGTGCTGGGATTACAGGCTTGAGCCACTGCACCCTGCTGCTTTTTTTTTTTTTTTTTGAGATGAGTCTCACTCTGTTGCCCAGGCTAGAGTACAGTGGTGCCATCTTGGCTCACTGCAACCTCTGCCTCCCAGGTTCAAGTGATTCTCCTGCCTCAGCCTCCTGAATAGCTGAGATTACAGGCATATGCCACCACACCTGACTAATTATTGTATTTTTAGTAGAGATGGGGTTTTACCATGTTGGTCAGGCTGGTCGCAAACTCCTGACCTAGTGATCTGGCCACCTTGGCCTCCCAAAGTGCTAAGATTATAGGTGTGAGCCACCATGCCTGGCCTTTCATGCTTTCTTCTAGTTTTTTTTTTTTTTTAATTAAAAAATAATGTATATTTTACAGAAATAACAATTTTTACTATTTTAATCTTTGGTTTTTTTTGAGATGGAGTTTTGCTCTTGCTGCCCAGGCTGAGGTGCAATGGTGTGATCTCAGCTCACTGCAACCTCTGCCTCCTGGGTTCAAGCAACTCTCCTGTCTCAGCCTCCCAAGTTGCTGGGATTACAGGCATGTGCCACCATGCCCAGCTAATTTTGTATTTTTAGTAGAGATGGGGTTTCTCCATGTTGGTCAGGCTGTCTTGAGCTCCTGACCTCAGGTGATCCGCCCACCTCGGCTTCCCAAAGTGCTGGGATTACAGGAGTGAGCCACCGTGCCTGGCCGATTTTAATCATTTTTAAGTGTTCAGGTCAGTGGCAGTAAGTACATTCATATACATTGTTGTACAACCATCTCCAATATCCATCCATAGCATTCTTTTCATCTTGGCAAACTGAAACTCTGTGCCTATTAAGCAGTAATTCCCCATTTCCCACTTCCTGAAGTCCCAGACAACCACCATTCTCTGGTGATGTAAATTCTCTCAAATTTACTTTCTGTCTGTAAATTTCATTACTCTGGATCCTGCATATAAAGTGGAATCATATTGTATTTGCTTTTTTGTTATTGACTTATTTCACCTATCATCATGTCTCAAAGATTCATCTGTGTGGTAACATGTGCCAGAATTTTTCTTCCAGTATTAAAACATTTTATTATTAAAATTTAAAACATAGAGCAAGGTTGAAAGAATTTTATAGTAAACATTCCTATCATCTACCACCTGATACAACCATTAACATTTTACTATATTTGCCTTATCACATATCTATTTATCTATCCATTTGTCTACCTATTCCTTCATTTACCTTATTTTTTGTACATTTAAAATTAAGTTGCAGATGTCTTACATTCACCCTATATAAGCCCACAAGCATACCACTAACTAGAGTTTGATATTTGCTGATTTTTTTTGTTTTGATGTAAAATTTATATACAACAAAGTGTGAAAATCTTAAGGGTACATTTGCTGAGTTTTGAGAAATGCATACACTTGTGTAGCCCAAACCTCTATCAAGATACAGACCATTACCATCATCCTGGTGAATTTCCTCATGACCTTTCCCAGCCAATCTCTGCTGCACTCCCATCCCTAGGTGTGATGACTATTCCAATTTTTTTTTCCCCATGCTAAGTTAGTCTTACTCCTTCTAGAATTTCCTATAAATGGAATCAATCATACAGCACAAATGCTATTGTGTGAGCTCTTATGCTGCACGTATTTGATATTCATCTCTGTTGATGTGTGTGTCAATAATTCATTCCATTAAATAGCTGAACAATATTTCATTGTATGACTATATAGTTATGTCTTGCATAATGAAGTTTCGGGCAATGATGAACTGCATATATATGTCCTAGAAGATGCTAATGGAGTTGAAAAATTCCTGTTGCCTAGTGACATCACAGCTGTGGTGGTTATTCACGTGTTTGTGGTGATGCTAGTATAAACAAACCTACTGTGCTTCCAGTCACATGAAAGTACAGCACATGCAATTATGTCCAGTACGTAATACTTGATAATGATAATAAACAACTATGTTACTGGTTTACGTATTTGCTAAAGTTTCTTTTTTTTCTTTCTTTCTTTTCTTTTTGAGACAGAGTCTCACTCTGTCACCCAGGCAGGAGTGCAGTGGTACAATTTCCACTCACCGCAACCTCTACCTCCTGGGTTCAAGAGATTCTCCTGCCTCAGCTTTCCAAGTAGCTGGGATTACAGGCATGCACCACTATGCCTGGCTAATTTTTGTATTTTTAGTTGAGATGCGGTTTCACCATGTTGACTAGGCTGGTTTTGAACTACTGACCTCAGGTGATTCGCCTGCTTCGGGGTCCCAAAGTGTTGGAATTACAGGCCTGAGCTACCATACTCGGCCATATTTGCTCTACTTTCAATCCTTATTTTAGAGTGTGCTTTTTCTACTTATTAAAAATAAAGTGACCTGTAAAACAGCCTCAAGCAGGTCCTTCAGGAGGTGTTTCAGAAGAAGGCATTGCTACCATAGGAGGTGATGGCTTCATGTATCCTCTTGTCTTTGAAAATCTTCTAGTAGGACAAGATGTGGAGATGGAAGACAGTGACATTGATGATCTCGACCCTGTGTAGGCCTAGGATAATGTGTTCATGCCTTAGTTTCTAAACAAAAAAGTTTAAAAAGTAAAAAAAAAAATTTAAAAATATAGCTTATAGAATAAGGATATGAAGAAAATTATACTTTTTGCACAGCTGTACAATGTGTTTGTGTCTTAAGGCATGTGTTATTACAAAAGAGTCAGAAAGTTAAAAACACTTACAAAGTCTATAAAGTAAAAATGTTACAATGAGCTAAGGTTAGCTTATTATTGAAGAAAGAAAAAATCTAAAACAAAGTTAGTGTAGCCTGTGCGTACAGTGGTTTGAAGTCTACAGTAGTGTACAGTAATGTCCCAGGCCTTCACATTTACTCACTATTCACTCACTGACTCACCCAGAGCAACTTCTAGTCCTGTGAGCTCTATTCACATTAAGACCCCTATGCAGGTGTACCATTTTAAATCTTTGTACTACATACTTTCTCTTCTTTTTCAGTGTTTAGCTATGTTTAGGTTCACAAATGCCATTCTGATACCATGGCCTGTGGGATTTAGTACTGTAACATGCTGTACAGGTTTGTGGCCTAGGAGCAGCAGACCACACCATATAGCTCAGGTATGTGGTAGGCTGTGCTGACTAGGTTTGTGCAAGAGCACTCTGATGTTCATGCGATGATGAAATTGCCTAGTCCCTGTTATTAAGTGATGCCTGATTCCACTATAGTTTGCTCATCCACTTCCAATCTTATTATGATTTGATTTGACTTTCATTTAATTTGGTTTGGAGTTTATCCTGGTGAACAATGTGAGGTAAAAGTTTAACTTTAAATTTTTCCAGATGCTATTCATTTGTTTCAATGGTATTTATTAAAATGTCCATTTTTGCTCCATAGATTTGGGATGGTAAATTTATAATACAGCAGCTTCCTGTATACACTTGGGTGTATTTCTGGATTGTCTATTCTGTTCCATTAGTCTTTGCATCAGTCAGGTAGGTTCCTGGTAGGAAACAGAATTTTGCTCAAATGGTTCAAATAAAATTTAATGCAGGTGTAATGAGGGTTAAGGGAACCTATAAGGAATGTTGAAGCATCCAGAGACTAGCAAAGGTGGGCAGCCATCACACTTGTGGGCCTGAAGGAGCAAGGATTGGAGTAGAGTTATCAAAAGCCTGTGAGAGCTGGAACCTGGAGAAGGGGGTGCCTAGCAGAGGTGGGGATGTGGAGGGAGCAGAGCCACTGTCCGGGAAACAGGGAGGCGCAGGGAAAAAGCACTCTCAGCTCTCTCTTGTCTCAGCCTCTGATCTCTTACCAATGCCTCCCATTGACCGAACCTATAGGAAGCCAGAGGGCAAAGGATGTGAGGACACAGGGTAAGGCTGAAAAGAGAAGAAAATGATGGGTGGATAATGGCCAAGTGGAGAAAAAGCAGCACAGACCACCTGTCTGTTCCATGCCAGTACCACTCTGTTCTAACTGTTGAGGTTTTAGTAAGGCTAGCTCCAGCTCATTGTCATTGTTTTTCTTCTTCCTCCTTCTTCTCCTCCTTCTTCCTCCTCCTCTTCCTCTTCTTCTTTCTCCTCCTCCCCTTCCATTTCTTTTCCTCCCCTTCCTCACCCCCTCCTTTTTCTCTTCTTCTTTCAAATTTAGGGGTCTCACTCTGTGTCCCAGGCTGGCTTGCAGTAGCCGGATCATAGCCCATTGCACCCTCTGTCTCCTGGGCTCAAGTGATGCTCCCACCTCAGCCTCCTGAGTAGCTAGGGCCACAGGTGCATGTCACCATGCCCACCTTGGTTGGTTTTTTAAGACTAATTTATATTAATTTTGTACTGCTCTATCTTACTGAACATTCCTATTGTTTGTAGTAGTTTCTTGGTACATTATCATGAGTTTCTCAGATAGATAATCACATGTAATAGTTTTATGTGGTTATTTCTAGTTTTTATGCTTCTTTTTCTCTTGTTTATATTCATAATTACATTCATATTATCCCTGGGACCAGGTTAACTGGTAATGGTGAGAGTGAGCCTTCTTGTTTCTGACTTTTATGAGAATCTGTATTTATTTGTGTATGTATATATAAATATATACACATGTTTATGTACATATACAAATATGTATGTATATATTTATGGAGAATAATTTATACTATATTAAGGAATATAATATTCTGTTAAGAAAATATATGTGTGAATATATGTGTGTGTATATATGTGAAATTATTCAAAGATTTCTATTTTATTTGGCTTAAAAAATTAACAATAGGAGTTGAGGTTTGTCAAATATCCTTTCAGTCTCTCAGGAATCAGTATGACTTTTCTTCTTAGATCAATAAATACAAATAATCAATAGGCTTCCGAATATTGAACCATATCTTCCTTTCTAGAATGAACTTTACTTGGATATGACATAATATTATCTTAATGTTCTGTTGCATTCCATTGCTTAATATTTTATATTGGATTTTTGCAGTGATATTCTTCACTGAGATTTGTCATTAGTTTTTACCATGTGTAAAATATTTTTATCAGGTTTTGATATCAACATAACACTCTCATAAAAATCACTTGAAAGTTTTCTTTTTTCTTTTCTTTTTTTCTGAGACAGAGTCTCTCTCTGTTGCCCGTGCTTGAGTACAATGGCATAATCTCAGCTTACTGCAGCCTCTACCTCCTGGGCTTAAAATATCCCCCTCCTTCAGTCTCTCAAGTAGCTGGGACTACAGGCACATGCCACCATGCCCAGCCTAATTTTCTGTATTTTTTAAGAAATGAGGTTTCGCCATGTTGCCCAGACTGGTCTTGAACTCCTGGGCTTAAGGAATCTGCCTGCCTTGGCCTAGGATTGCAGGCATGAACCACTATACCTGGCCTTTCCTTTTCTTTTTATGCTCTAGAAAAATTTAAATACCATTGAAATTACCTGCTAATTGAAAGTTTGCATAATTCTGCCAGAAAACCTCTGGGCTTGGTTCTTTTTTAGGAGGCAGTGTTTTGACAACTCTGTTTCCTTTCCAGAAACTGGATCACTTAAATTTTTGGTTTCTTCTAAGGAATCTATAGGCAAATTCTATTTTCCTAGAAAATTTTCTTTTTCATCTAGATTTTAAACTTTATTAATTTAGAGTTGAGTAGTCTTCTATGCCTCTTTTTTAAGATTTACTTTTGATGTTTTTGAGACAGAGTCTCTCACTCTGTAGCCCAGGCTGGAGTGCAGTGGCGTGATCTTGGCTCACTGCAACCTTTGCCTCTGGGTTCAAGTGATTCTCCTGCCTCAGCCTCCCAAGTAGCTGGGATTATAGGCACCCACCACCATGCCTGGCTAATTTTTTTACTTTTAGTGCAGATGAGGTTTCCCCATGTTGGCCAGGCTGGTCTCGAACTCCTGACCTCAAGTGATCCACCCACCTTGGTCTCCCAAAGTGCTGGGATTACAGATATGAGACACTGTGCCTGGTCCTTTTATGCCTCTTTTAATTTTGTTTAATGTTTAAGCAGGATACAGATGAGCTCCTCCACCAGATATTCACCAGAGAATGGGCTGTGCATATTCCTCTCAGGCATTCCAAGTTCCTGATTTCTAGATTCTGCTGTTATCTCTCCCCTCTGTGTATGGTTGCCTGCACTCACTCCACTGCAGCCTCATTGGTTGCTGTCCTGATTCCATCATTCCCATAAATACCACTGACTCAAGATTGTGAGTGTAGCAGTTAATGGAAGCTTTAGGGACGGAGCAAGCAGGTCACAGTACAGCAGGCAACTTAAAGCTGTATATTACATCCTCTGTTCTTTTTTTAATGTAGCCTCTTGGCATACGTCTTGATGCTTTGCTCCTCTTTTCTCTTTCCTGTCCAGTATCATCTTTCTTAATCCTGAACATTCTTCTTACTTATTAAAGAGACTTCTCTAGTTCTTTTATTCTTACTCCTTCTCTTCCAGATAATATTCTGGAGCTTGTCTTTTCGCAGTTAAAAACAGTGAACCGCAGAAACAGTGGGATAAATGCAAATGTCTCTGAAGACTATCCCTGCAGGTCTGCTGTTGCGTGGGTTTGAGGTTCCCACTACCTGTACAATCTGGGATACTGTACGACAGAAGAGGAGCTGGCTTGGTGGTGCCCTGGGATCCAGGTGAAGGAAATAAGACACTTGCTGGAGAGCTGGATCCTCAACCCAGACCCCACATGCTCCATAGATAAAGCTTTGATGAAATAAACACTCCATCTAAAATTACAAACCTCTAAGGAAACAAGCCACCCTCAGCTGAGATATCTTAAGTGAGAAAAGCAAGATACCTAGAAATGTACATAGTAGGATCCCATTGTTGAGAAAACAGACTGGCTCTCAAACACACATTCTGCCAAAGTAGTAGGCAGGGGTGAGGGGACACCATTGATCTCAGTAACCCAAGATCTCTGTGAGCTTGCACATGATTAGATGAGCATCAGCAAAGTACAGGATCCTTATCAGCTGTTCCCATGGCTGATCTCAAGGGAGGTCATTGCAGGAAGAGGAGCACGGGGGAAGGCAAACATGACAGAGGCCTGTGCAACGCTGGCTCATGCTTCTTCTTCCCATCCAAGTTATCATCCATGCAGTGTTTTGATTGGAGCATGTTCCTCCCTCTGTCCAGCTGAAATTCAAAAATGATAAAATGATAAAATTGTGTCAATGTAACAGAGTTGACAACTTTTTCCTCCCTCAGTCCAGCTGGGTTTTGTTTATTGGCTTGTTTTTGTTTTTTAACTTCCAGCTACTTGTGCGATGGGGCTGAGTGGTGGGATAAGGAAGTGACTCTTTTGGCATCATTGGGAAGTTTCTGAGTTTAATGTAAAGCATCTCTGAGTCTCACCAGGGGTGGGAGACCACAGCCCTCCCTATACCAGCTGTTCAGATGCAGGGTCCCCATCCTGTGCAATCTGGGCTCTTCATTTCCAATATCCACCCAGGCACCCCATGCCATTTGGGATTTGGACTGGAGAATATATTTCCCTGCCTCCTTGTCTCAGCCAAGAAACGTCAAAGTGTGACAAGGAGCACCCCACAGTTCCACAAGCATATGCATTACACAATAACTGGAAACCCTTCTGAAAAACATTGCTTTTCATTAATCTTGCTCAGCATTTTGTGCAATTGGATTTTCTGGATTCCAATTATTATTATTTTTTTGCATTATGGAGGGGTTTTGGTGTAAATGTCAATATATTTTGCTGAACGAGAGGAAATCTGTAGCCAGCTTTGAATAGCATTTCTTTCCTCCCTCATAGACTAGAAATATAAGTCATCAGTGGCATCTGGGAAAAACCAGTGTCCTTCTCTTTATTATTCTCTCTACGGTTTGTACCTGAGTGAATTGTACTGGAAGATTTTACTTATTCTTCTCACCAACCTGGAGCCCCGAGGAGGTACTTTCTTTTCTTTTTTAAATCCCAGTGACTGGCACTGGGTTGGGTTCATTGTTGAGCTTAAGAAGTGTGGTGGAGGAATTCAAAGAAGGAGCCTGATGGTGCCGGGAAAGACAGTAGATGAAACCAACATGTTCATCCTGGATTTGCCTCTAGTTTGCTTTTAGACTTTTGTGGGGGTAAGATACCTACCTTCTCTGGAAATCTGTTCCTTTTCTATAACATGATGATACTAATACCTGTAACGTCTACCTCAGGGGCTGTTGAGTTTACCAAGGACTGTAATACTGTAATGGACATGAAAGGTACTTTGAAAAGTACACTGAGCTACAGGGCAGTGACTTATTGCTCTAAAGCGTGAGGGATGGGTGTTCATCTAATGGATACACAGATACACTAATAGGCTTTTGACTTCCATCCAACCTTTATAGTGGAATACATATCCTGCAAAAACTCTTCTTATACGTTTCTAGAATAATTGATAAAGCACAGGAAACATCTTTCTAAATGCAGAGCTGAGCTTGCAGGAAGTTAAGGGAGCCTCTCTTGGGGGCCAAAGTAGTAGGCAGGGGTGAGGGGACACCACTGATCTCAGTAACTCAGGTTTTAACCACTCTGGAGGACAGGACACAAGTCCTCAGCCTCAACTTAGCTGGGGAGTTGCAGGTGAAACCCCTGGGTAAATCTAGGACCCTCATGTAGGAGCATGCTAAAAGAAGTTTTACTTGCCAGCAATAAGAAAAATCACAAGTTAGGCTGGGCACGGTGGCTCACGCCTGTAATCCCAGCACTCTGGGAGGCTGAGGCGGGCGGATCACCTGAGGTTGGGAGTTCAAGACCAGCCTGACTAACATGGAGAAACACTATCTCTATTGGAAATACAAAATTAGCCAGGCATGGTGCGCATGCCTGTAATCCCAGCTACTCAGGAGAGTGAGGCAGGAGAATCGCTTGAACCTGGGAGGCAGAGGTTGTGATGAGCCAAGATTGCACCACTGCACTCCAGCTTGGGCAACAAGAGTGAAAAAAAACATAAAATAACAAGTTAATTATCTTTTTCAATCCTGGGTTTGGGTGGGGGAAATACAAATCTCTCTGAAGACTTCATCTCTGCAGGTCTGCTGTTGCGTGGGTTTGAGGTTCCTACTACCTGTACAATCTGGGATACTGTACGACAGAAGAGGAGCTGGCTTGGTAGTGCCCTGGGATCCAGGTGAAGGAAATAGAGACACTTGCTGGAGAGTTGGATTCTCAACCCAGACCCCACACATTCCATAGATAAAGCTTTGATGGTGGCTGGGCGCAGTGGCTCACGCCTGTAATCCCAGCACTTTGGAAGGCAGAGGCGGGCAGATCATGAGGTTAGGAGTTTGAGACCAGCCTAACCAACATGGTGAAACCCCATCTCTACTAAAAATACAAAAATTAGCCGGATGTGGCGGCACGCAACTGTAATCCCAGCTACTCATGAGGCTGAGACAGGAGAATCACTTGAATCTGGGAGGCAGAGGCTGCATTGAACCGAGATTGTGCCACTGCACTCCAGCCTGGGCGACAGAGCAAGACTCCGTCTCAGAAAAAAAAAAAAATCTTTGATGAAATAAACACTCCATCTAAAATCACAAACTTCTAAGGAATCAAGCCACCCTCAGCTGAGATATTTTAAGTGAGAAAAGCAAGATACCTAGAAATGTACATAGTAGGATCCCATTGTTGAGAAAACACACTAGCTCTCTCACATACACATTCTCACATGCACCCCGCTCTCTGTGAGCTTGCACATGATTAGCTAAGGATCAGCAAAGTATAGGATTCTTATCAGTTGTGCCCATGGCTGATCTGAAGGAGGGTGTTGCAGAAAGAGGAGCACGGGGGTAAGGCAAACATGACAAGACACCTGTGCAACGCTGGCTCTTGCTGCTTCTCCCTATCCATGTTATCGCCCATGCAGTTTTGATTGGAGGGTGTTCCTCCCTGTTCCCTGTCTCAGTCAAGGAAAACCAAATTGCTCAAAGATGTACCCCCACCCCACATGCACACAGAGACATGGGCACAAGGAATATGGGGCATTGACAGTGACACTGAATACATAAATAACAACTGTTGAAAAATAACTAGGCTGGGTGTGCAGGCTCACGCCTGTAATCCCAGCATTTTGGGAAACTGAGGTAGGAGGATTGCTTGAGCCCAGGAGTTTGAGATCGGCTTAGGCAACAAAGTGAGACCCTGTCTCTTCAAAAAATAAAAAAATTAGCTAGGCGGAGTGGCATGCACCTGTGGTCCCAGCTACCCAGGAGGTGGAGGCTGGAGGGTCTCTTGAGCCCAGGGAACTGAGGCGACAGTGAGCTGTGTTCATGCCACTGCACTCCATCTAGCCTGGGTGAGGTGACAGAGACTCTTTTTCAAAAACCAAAACCAAAACAAGAACAAAAACAAAAAAAAAAAAAGGAGAAGAAATTAAACACTACTGTGGATGTCACAATGAACAGCTCCCATTCATTTATGGCTTGCTCTGTGGCAGTCACTTTCTAAATGCTTTTATATGTATTTCCTCTTTGAGCCTCATAGTAACTCCGTGGAGTAGGCACCACCATGGCAACTCCCACTGTAGCTATGAGAAAAGGGAAGCATAGAGTGCTTAAGGAACATGCCCAAGGTCTCAGGTCCACCTCCCTGACTGAGGGGCCGGGAGTCAGACCCAGCAGTTCACTTTGGAGCCCAGGCACTTAGTCACTGGGCTAATATGTACATATGTATGCAGGTGGAGGATTTGATGCAGGAGTGCAGATTCTTGTGTTGAGGGTGGTAAAATGGGTTATTTTTGAATTATTATTATTTTGATTTGATGTATCCTTAACCTCACTATCCTTGAAATATAAAAGAAAAAAGAAGAACTGGAAAAAAGACATCTTCTATATTTTGTCACTTCTCCCACCAGCCCCTCAGTACCTAAACGTTGCAGGTACTGAATAAGAATGTTACTGCATGCATCACTGAATCTGTCAGTATAAAACAAAGCCAATTCAATTTAGGACAATTTAGGGAGCTCCCTGCCAAAGTATGGGGGTATAAGAAGTGCTAATTGAATTGAATCAAATTGAATCATAGAGTGGTTTTAGGATGATGAGAGAAAGGTGAACTGAGCCAATAATTCTGCAAATTTAGAGAGGAGAAGTATGTGATTGTCACAGCCTTTATGCTGTCACACTTCCTTGAGTGATTAAAGTGAGAGTGATTTGAGTTCTAGTTGTTTTTATTTATTTATTTTTAAAAGATGGGGTTTCACCATGATGGCCAGGCTGGTTTTGAACTCCTGACCTCAGGTGATCCACCCACCTCGGCCTCCCAAAGTGCTAGGATTACAGGCGTGAGCCAGCACGCCCAGCCTTTTAGTTCTAGTTTGCATTGATGACATGCTTCTTCCTTGTGAGTGTCACCCTGCCCGCTCTTATTGCCCAGGAGTCAATGTTGATTACACCATACGAGAAAAATGGTGAAGCAGAGGATTTAAATGCCACAGTCTTAGGACTCAGAAAGGGACAAAGGGATGTCAGAAATTTTGGGAAGTGGAAATCTACGGTGGAGAGAGGGGGAAATAAATGATGCCTTAAAGTCATACAGCTGTCCAGGAAGCATTGAATCCAGGTCTCTTGGCTAGTGAACTTCCCTCACATCTTGGATTTTTTAAAATGTCTACTAATTTAGTTGCCCTTTAGAGAAAATTAATTGTCAGCAAATTCTGTCCTCCATGGAGAACTGAAAAGCTTTTAGAAATTCGTGTGATGATCACGGAGTCAGACTAGAAGCAGCTGATTATTTAAAAGCTGGGACTCATTAAGCTGGGATGGTCCCAGGCCCTGATCTCCATTTCAGGAGAGTGCACCCAGCAGTCCTGAGTCCCTTGCCCCCAGTGTTGTGGGAATAGGACAGGCAGGGCACACACATCAACACGTTCTTGCCCTTGTTGGGGCTCCTTGCAACCACCTTCTCTTAGCACTTTCTTTGGTCTGACAGGGCCCAACATAATTAACTTTCTTAAACTCTTACCCTGGCAACTCTCCTTCAGCATTTTTTAGGCACTCATCTTGGAGGGGGTTTCGATAATAACTGCTACCATTTATTGAAACCAGGTGATAAGCTAACCCTATGTAAGTAGTATTTCTATTTCAGAGATAAAGCAAAAGAGGCTTGGAGAGGGTGAGTGTGATGGTGAATTTTATGTGTTAACCTGACTACACTAAGGGGTATGCTCAAATGACTGGTAAAACATTATTTCTGGATGTGCCTGCGAGCATGTTTCTGGAAGAGATTAGAATTTTGAATCAGTAGACTGAGTAAATAAGATCACCCTCACCAATGTGGGTGGGCATCATCCAGTCTGTTGAGGGTCTGGATGGAACAAAATAGTGGAGGAAGGACTAACTTGCTTTCTCTACTGAGACATCCATCTCTGCTAGCTCTTGAAAATCAGCTCTCCTGGTTCTTGGGCCCTCAGACTCAGACTGGGACGTGTGCTATCGGCTGTCCTGGCTCTCAGGCCTCTGGGCTTGGGCTAAAACCACCTCACCAGCTTTCTTGGGCCTCTAGTTTGCAGAGGCAGCTTATGGAACTTCTCAGTCTCCATAATGATGCGTGTCAGTCCCTCATAATAAATCTCTTCCTATCTATTGATAAGCATATCCTATTGATTCTATTTCTCTGAGGAATGCTGACTAATACAAGTGAGTATGGAGCCAGTAGAATGTGGACACTAGAGTCAGGAATTTTGAGCCAGACAGATCTGAGTTTCACTTTAGGCAAATTACATATTTTTTTAGTGCTTTGGTTTCCTGGTTTATTAAATTGGGAAAATTACATCTACATTTATAACAGGAGGATAAATAGATAATGTATATAAAAGTGTTTAACAGACTTCTTGATACCTAGTAAGTCCTTGATAAGTGAAAGATAATATTATTACTTAATACTATAATATATATGCTCAAAGTCACATGCTAGCAAGTTGATACAAATCAGGATTTGAACTCAGACCCAGTTCAAATGGAAGCCTGTATTCTCCTATACTCTACTGAAAGACTGTAGACTTTCTGACATAGGCGAGTTGCCCCCTTCAAGGTGGGAAGGGAGCTTGTCTGCTCAGCTCAGGATTCTGGATGTAGCCTCTCCTTCTGCTTCTTCTAGGCTGGTAAACTATGTGAAATTAGCTAAGCCGTTGAAACCCTGTCTCTACTAAAAATACAAAAAAATTAGCCAGCTGTGGTGGCACATGCTTGTAATTCCAGCAACTTGGGAGGCTGAGGTGGGAGAATCATTTGAATACAGGAGGCAGAAGTTGCAGTGAGCTGGGACTGTGCCACTACACTCCAGCCTAGGCAACAGAGCAAGACTCTGTCTCAAAAAAAAAAAAAAAAAAAAAAAAAAAAAAAAAAAAAAAAAAAAAAAAAAAAAAAAAAAAAAGGATAAACGATCAAAGAAATAGAGAAGATCTCGAAAAANAGGTTAAATGAAGTCATACGGTGGATCCCTAATTCAAAGGGACTGTGGTCTTATAAGAAGAGGATGAATGTTTATGAGCGAGATCTCTCTCTCTGTCTGCCACATGAGGACATAGTGACAGGCACTGCCTGCAAGTCAGGGAGTAGGCCCTCACCAGGACCCAACAGTGCTAGCACCCTAATTGTGGACTTCCAGCCTCCAGAACCATGAGAAAATAAATTTCCGTTGCTTAAGTCACTCAGTCTATGGCACTTTGTTGTGGCAAAATAATACAGCATCCTACGGGGTCTGACTAATACAGGATCCCATAAAGTATTTGGATCTATTGTTCCAGTCATTCTAAATCTAAGAATTTTTTCTAAGAATATAATCCAACATAGGGGCAAGAATCAAGGACACACAACTGTCTGGGAAATGGCTTGATAGACTGTGAGAACCAATTGGGCACACCTTTTCCCAACTCCTCATCCAGTGAATTCACAATGGTAGCATGAAATTAGCCTTGATGGGTTTATTTACTGAATACTGTGGAAAACACTACAAATCATGGCCCCTTCCCCAGTTAGACATTTGCTGGGTAAGGATGTTCACTATTTGTAATAGTTAAGAATCGGATGCAAACCTAAATGTCTAGCAAGAGGAAAAGTTACCCTACGTGCTGGTTATCTTCTGTTTGATCCTCCAAACCTACTTTCTGCCCCTCTCTAATCTGGGAGGCTGAACTTTATGGTCTGCTCTTACTTTCTGGCTTCTGTTCGGGCTATGCCAATGGGAAGAACATGCAGAAGATTGGAAGATGGAAGGAGAATGATATCAGGTTATTCATTCCCCAAAGAGCCCATCCTGTAGGGTCATCATTAGCTGGTTGTCCTTCAGCTAAGATCACAGTTCTGGCCAGGCACGGTGGCTCACACCTGTAATCCCAGCACTTTGGGAGACCAAGGCCGGCAGATCACTTGATGTCAGGAGTTTGAGACCAGCCTGGCCAACCTGGTGAAACCTCGTCTCTACTAAAAATACAAAAATTAGCTGGGCATGGTGGTGTACGCCTGTAATTCCAGCTACTTGGGAGGCTGAACCAGGAGAATCTCTTGAACCCAGGAGGTGGAGGTTGTGGTGAACAAGATTGTGTCACTGCACTCTACCCTGGGTGACAGGGTAAGACTCTGTCTCAAAAAAAAAAAAAAAAAAAAAAAAATCACAGTTTCTTCCAAGTGATCTTGGTAACCATGCCATATCAGTTCATATAGATCTTCCTCACTTTTTTTCTTAAACAGTTGTAGATATTCCATAATTTATTCAAGCACGTTTTCTCCTATAGGCATTTAGAATGCTTCCAATGTATTGCAATTACAAATAAAGCAGCAATGAATAACCTTGTATATGTGTATTTTCATATAGTTTGGATAGTTTGGAGGTATATCTTTAAGTTAAATGCCCAGAAATCAGATTGCTAGGTCAAAAGGCAAATGCACATGTAATTTTGTTAAATTTGCCAAATTCTCCTCTAACAAGAGCTGAAAAAGTTTGCATTCCCACTAGCAATGAATAAGAATGTTGTATTTGCCTCCAGCGTTGACAGTATATTGTCATGCTTCTAAATTTCATCAATCTGATATGTAAGAAATGGTATCTTGATATAGTTATAGTTTTCATTAAAAATTATGGATGAAGTTTAATATATTTTTGTTTAAGTTTTCTGTTAATGTCTTTTGCTTATTTTTTTTCTGGGTTTTTGGCATTTGTCCCTCTCAATTTTTAAGATTTAAAAATATATTAGGATATTAGTCCTTTATCTGTGATACATTATGAACATGTTCTTTTTTGGCTTTGATTGTGATTTTTTTTTGTCATGTAAAACTATATTTCAGTAGAGTAAAATTTATAGATCTTTTCCTTTATTGCATCTGGATTTTAAGTCATAGTTAGGAAGCTTTTCTCTACCTTGAGTTTGTAGAGAAATTCACCCATGTTTTCATCTAGTATTTGGTTTAATTTTAGGTTTCTGATCCTTTTGAAAATTTTCCTTGTTTATGGTGTGAGGTATGGCTCTAAATCAATCTTTTTCCAAATGGTTATCAAGTTGTCCGTAAGTCATTTATCAAAATGTTCATTCTTCTCTAAGTGATTTGAGATACCACCTGAATCAAATATTAAATTTCCATATATACTTTGGACTGTTTTTACAGTTCATTCATTACATTTTCTTGTGATTTATTCTTATGCTGGTTTCACATTGCTTTTATTTCTTTTTGGCATCCGTTTTTTTAAAACATTTTACTATAACAAACATATTTAAGATATATACAAAGTTGAAAGAATTTTACAGTGAAACCCACATATCTGTCTATATTCTACAATGAACACTTTATTACATTTGCTTTGTCACATATTTATCCATCTCTTATCTCTATTCATCCATCACTTCATCTTACTTTTTAATGCATTTCAAAGTAAGTTGCAGACATTATAACACTCCCCCCCAAACTTTGATATGGATATATACTTTATTTTTTATTTTTATTTTTTTGAGACAAGGTCTCACTCTGTTGCTCAGGCTAGAGTGCAGTGGCATGATCTCTGCTCACTGCCACCTCCACCTCCTGGGCTCAAGTGATCCTCCAACTTCAGCCTCCCTAGTAGCTGGGACTATAGGCACGTGTCACACCCAGCTAATTTTGTATTTTTGTAGAGATGGGGTTTCGCCATGTTCCTCAGGCTGCTCTTGAATTCTTGGGCTCAAGCAATCCACTTGCCTTAGCCTCCCAAAGTGTTGGGATTACAGGTGTGAGCCACTGAGACTGGCTGCATATCCATTTTAATTATAGAAGCTTATTAGTATGTTTCACTCTCTGGTGGGGTAGTCCACCCTCATAGCTTTTGTCTTTTGGGTTTTCATAGCTATTGTATGATTCTTTTGCCATATAAACTTTAGTATCAACTTATCTAGCTTCATTATTTTAAAAAAGCTTGTTGATATTTTCATTGTGATTACATTCACTTTTAAATTAACTTAGGGACAATTGAGTTTTTAAGATATAATACCATGATGTCTATCCATAAAGAAACTATGTTGTTCCTATAAATTAAATTTGAAGGCAAGAAGAAAAAGTAAAATAGTAAAAT
This sequence comes from Cebus imitator, assembly GCF_001604975.1. NCBI lineage: Eukaryota > Metazoa > Chordata > Mammalia > Primates > Cebidae > Cebus > Cebus imitator. Next base: position 16,428,063 of record NW_016107360.1, on the reverse strand, counting down.
ATATATTTTTTTGAATTGTTCAATCAGCAGTGTTTTAAAGTTTTCCTCATCAATGTTTTCCTGAGAATGCTTTTTATTATATCTCTAACAAATTTTATTATACCTCTAACAACTCTGCCTGCTACTGGTGATGATCAAGATTCTGTAAAACAATTTCTTGGCTTTGTAGCTCTAGTGAAATGTTTCTTCTTGTGCTGACTCAATATTTTTTTCTCTGTAATTTATAGCTTCATCCCAGGTTTTAATGTAGGTCATTGAAATAATATGAAAACTATAAGTTCCCTTCCCAGCTTGCTGATAGGATGTAGATCAGCAGTCTAAGCCCATCCTTGCTGGCTTCTGAGCACTGTCCACCTCCTTTACCACTACCTCCCACCTCACTACCGTCTACCCTAGCAATATGGAATCACATATTTCCTCACTGATATCCTTTTGTATGCCTTTGTGTCTCTGCTCATGCCTCTGTCTTGCCCCTCTCATCTTTCTGGAAATCATTTTTCTCTGTAAACTCAGTTGAAGAGTCACCTCCTCCAAGAAGCCTTCCTTGACCTCCCATAGCACACATTTCTCCCTGTACCTGTTTTGATTGCTGCACTTATGACATTGTGAGGTATGCCTTTTATGTGTCTTTTCCTCCTTGATGTCTGTTTCTTCTCATCTTTGTATTACTAGCATCGAGTACAGTTCCTGGCACATAGCATATGCTCAAATATTTATTGAATAAATGAATGATTATAGGCCAGATTTCTCATCTTTTCTATATCGGAGTTATCTCAATTCAGTTTGCCATTGCTCGTAAGGAATATCTGAGGCTGGGTAATTTATAAAGAAAGAGGCTTATTTTGCTCATAGCTCTGCAAGCTGTATGAGAAGCATGGCACCAGAATCTGCTTCTGGAGAGGATTTCAGGAAGCTTCCAATTATGACAGAAGGCCAAGGAGGAGACAGCATGTCACATGGTGAGAGAGGAAAAGACAGAGAGAAGAGGGAGGAAGGTTCCAGACTATTTTATTTATTTAGATATTTTTTCAGACAGAGTCTTACTCTGTTGCCCAGACTGGAATGCAACGGCATGAACATGGTTGATTGCAGTCTTAAGGCAGTATATTTTCTGGAATTACTCAGGAAATAACTTCTGAATAGGATGACTGATCCATCCTAGGAAAATGGCAATAATTAACAATTAATTAAGGGCAAAAAAAAAAAAAAAGAAAAAAAACAATTGAATTAAGGGCTAATATTAAGTCACAGCCTTATAGATTAATTTAAATATACAAAAATTAAATGACAGACGTCAGGCTTTTCTGTAGGTCTCTGGAAACTTAAACATAATGGATTAGTAGCAGAGGAAGAAATACGTAAACAAAATAAACTTTTTATTAGCTCTAGTAGTTTTTAGTGGATTCCTGAGGAATTTCTACACACAGGATTATGTTGTCTGTGAAGGAAGACACCTTTACTTCTTCCATTCCAATCTTGAAGCCTTTCATTTGTTTTTGTTGCCTAATTGTACAGACTGGAACTTCCATGACAATGCTGAATAGAAGTAATGAGAGTGGATATCCTTGCCTTGTTCCTGATTTTAGCGGGGAAAGCATTCCATCTTTCATTGAGTTCAGCTGTAAGGTTTTTATAGATGATTTTTAGCAAGGTTTCGACATTTTCTTTCATTCCTAGTCTGAATGTATATATGTGTGTTTTAATCAGAATGGGTATTAGATTTGGTCAAAGGCTTTTCTGCATTGGTTGAGATGGTCATGTGACTTTTGTCCTTTATTCCATTAACATAGCATACTACATTAATTGATTTTTTACATGTTAAATTAATGTTGCATTCCTAAGATAAATCTCACTTGGTTGTGGTGTATAATTGTTTTTATATGTTACTAGATTCTGTTTGCTAGTATTTTGTTGAGGGCTTTTGTGTCTCTATTCATGAGAGATGTTGCTATAGTTTTCTTTTCCCGTGATATCTTTGCCTTTGATATCAGGATAAAACTGACCTCACAGAATGAGTTGGGAATATCCCCCCTTCCCATATTCTATTTTCCGGAAGAATTATGTGATGAATCGGTGTTATTTATTCTATAAATGTTAGGTAAAATTTACCAGTGAAGCCACCTAGGCCTAGGCTTTTTATTCTGGGAAGATCTGTACTATGAATCCAATTTATTCCTTATAGGTTTAGTCAGATTTTCTAATGTTTTTGTGGAAATTTCTTAATTTCATCTAAGTTACCTGATTTGTTGTCATAAAGTTGTTTATAGTATTTCTTTATAGTCTTTCTGTAAGGATGGTAGTGATATTCCCCCTTTCATTCCTGATTTCTGTAATTTGAGTCTTCTCTTTGTTTTTGGCTAGTTTAACTAAATTTTGCTAATTTTGTTGATCTTCTCAAAGAAACAACTTTTTAAAAATCAATTTTTCTCTATTGCTTTTCTGTCTTCTATTTCATTGATATTTTGCTCTAATTGTTATTATTGCCTTCCTTCTGCTTGTTTTGCCTTGTCTTTCTAGTTTCTTAAGATAGCAGAAGCTTTGGTTATTGACTTGAGACCTTTCCTTTTCTCTAATATATGCATATAAAGCTATACATTTTCCTCTAAGCATTGCTTTGTCTTTATCCCCCAAATTTTGATATGGTATGCTTTCACTTTCATTCAGTTCAAAATATTTCCTTACTTCCCCTGCAATTTTTTCTTTGGCTTATTGGTTGTTTAGAAGCGTGTTGTTTAATTTTTAAATATTTGTGGATTTCAGCTTTCCTATTACTGATTTCTTATGTAATTCCATGGCGGTCGGACAGCATACTTTGCATGTTTTCAGCCTTTTAAAATTTTTATGATTTGTTTTATGCCCTAGTATGTAGTCTACCTTAGAGAATGTTCCCTGTGCACTTGAAAAGGATGTGTACTCAGCTGTTGTTAAATGAAGTGTTCTATAGATATCTTAAATCAAATTGTTTAATGGTGGTGTTTGAATTCTCTATATGCTTGCTGTTTCTTCATTATTGAGAGTGAATATTGAATCTATCAACTACTACTGTTGAGTTGTCTGCTTCTTTTTTTAATTCTGTCAATTTTTGCTTCATGTGTATTGGGGCTTTGTTGTTAGGTATGTATGGAATTGCTATATCTTCTTGATTAATTGACCTTTTCATATAATGCTTTTTTTTGCTCTGATAATATTTTTGATCCTAAGATATATTTTGTCTAATAGTAGTAGAGCCACTTCGGCTCTCTTAGGATTATTGTTTGCATGATATATCTTTTTCCATTTTTAAACTTTTAAATTTATTTGTCTCTTTGAATCTGAAGTATGTCCTTTGTACACTGCATATTGTTAAAAATTTAAATGCAGCCCTTAAGTTTAATTAGATCCCATTTGTCTATTTTGGCTTTTGTTGCCATTGCTTTTGGTGTTTTAGTCATGAAGTCCTTGCCTATGCCTATGTCCTGAATGGTATTGCCTAGGTAAACTTAAGAGATTCTGCACAGCAAAAGAAACTATCATTAGAGTGAACCGGCAACCAACAGAATGGGCAAAAAGTTTTGCAATCTACTCATCTGACAAAGGGCTAGTATCCAGAATCTATAAAGAACTTAAAAAAATTTACAAGAAAAGAAAAACCATCAAAAAGTCAGCGAAGGATATGAGCAGACACTTTTCAAAAGATGACATTTATGCAGCCAACAAACATATGATAAAAGCTCATCATTACTGATCATTAGAGAAATGCAAATCAAAACCACACTGAGATACCATCTCACACCAGTTAGTATGATGGTCATTAAAAAATCCGGAGACAACAGATGCTGGAGGGGATGTGGAAAAACAGAAACACTTTTACACTGTTGGTGGGAGTGTAAATTAGTTCAACCATTGGGTAAGACAGTATGGTGATTCCTCAAGGATCTAGAAAGAGAAATACCATTTGACCCAGCAATCCCATTACTGGGTATATATCCAAAGGATTATAAATTGTTCTGTTATAAAGACACATGCACACATATGTTCACTGTGGCACTGTTTACAATAGCAAAGACTTGGAACCAACCCAAATGCCCATCAATGGTAGACTGGATAAAGAAATTGTGGAACATATACACCAAGGAACACTATGCAGTCATAAAAAAGGATGAGTTCATGTCTTTTGTAGGGACATGGATGAAGCTGGAAACCATCATTCTCAGCAAACTGACACAAGAACAGAAAACCAAACACCACATGTTCTCACTCATAAGTGGGTGTTGAGCAATGAGAACACATGGACACAGAGAGGGGAACATCACACACCAGGGCCTGTTGGAGGCTGGGTGAGCTAGGGGAGGGATAGCAGGGGGTGGGGGGATTGGGGAGGGATAACATTAGCAGACATACCTGATGTAGATGACAGGGCGATGGATGCAGCAAACCACCATGGCACGTGTATACCTATGTAACAATCCTGCACAATCTGCACATGTACCCTAGAACTTAAAGTATAATAATAAAAAAAATTTTTTAAGTGCAGTCTGACAATTTCTGCCTCTGGATTAGAGTATCTAATGTATTCATATTTAACGTTACTATTGATAGGGTTGGATTTGCATCTGCCATTTTTGCTATTTGTTTTCTATATTGCTGGTGTCTTTTTTGTTCTTTTGTTCTCTTTTATTGCCTTATTTCCTATTAAAGATACAATTTTGAATGATTATTTTAATGCCTTTAATTTTATTTAACTATACTTTTTTTTCTTTTTCCTGACAAGGTCTCTCTCTATTGCCCAGGCTGAAGCACAGTGGCACCATCATGGCTCACTAAAGTCTCAACCTCCCAGGTTCAAGCAATCCTCCCACCTCCACTCAGCCTCCTGAGTAGCTGGGACTATAGGTGTGCAGCATCACGCCTGGCTAGTTTTTGTATTTTTTGTAGAAAGGGAGTTTTGCCACTGTTGTGCAGGTTGGTCTCAAACTCCTGGGCTCAAGTGCCTCCTGTCTTGGCCTCCTAAAGTGCTAGAATTACCGGCATGAAACTGCTGTGCCTGGCCAAGTTTTGTTTTGTTTTGTTTTTTCAATCATCACTCTAGTGGAGGATTCTTCTGTCTTTGCACTATTACCTTTGTGCTACTGACATATTTGGCCAGATCTCTCTTTGTTGTTGGAAGCTGTCCTATGCATTGCAGGGTGTTGAGTAGCACTCCTGGCCTCTTCCTGTAGATGCCAGTAGTGCCCCTAGGTTGTGACAACCAAAAATGTCTCCAGACATTGTAAAATGTCCTCTTGGAAGAAAAACCATTCCCAGTGGAGAATCACTGCTTTAGGGAGTACAATATTCATCTTAATTTATCACAATCTACTTGACATTAATATTAATTTAATATAATATAGAAATTTCTCAAATATAGCTCCAGTCCCTGCCCCCTCCTTTTTGTTATTATTGTGTATAGTCTATATATGTTTTAATCCCAACAATATGATGTTATAATTGTTACTTTTTATGTCTTTTACAGAAGTTAACAGAAAACAGGAAAAAAATATATTTATAGCATCTTTTATGTTAACTTCCATATTTGCTGTCCCTGGTACTCTTCACTTCTCCCTGTGGATTTCAGTTATCATTTGGTACTGTTTCCCTGTTTCAATATTACTGAGTTCCTTAGGCTCAGAGAGAGGAGATATGAGGATGAAGGATGCTAAGGGGAAACTTTGTGTCAGTTGGAATCGAGTGGGAATCCTGATTCACTGGTGAGACCTGGAATTTAGACAAGTTTTTCAACATTTTTGAGGCTTGATTTGTGCAGCCCTAAAATTGGAGATATAATAAAGCTCGTTTTTCAAGATAGTCTTGAAGACTAATGAAAATATGATTTAAATGCCTGATAAGTTGTCATTACTTAACAGATGCTACTATTAGTATCATTTTGCCTAAAGGTTACTTACAGACAAAATTTAGATTTCTTCATAACAATTTATGTCACATGAAGGGACAGGGCCCAGGTCTGTGAATGTGCAACCCACATGGATGGGCCTGGATTGACCTGAACTTGGTGCATTCCATGAAGTGTCACCATTTTCAACTTTCATTGTTACATAAGAAGTCAACTATCAGGCTGGGTGTGGTGGCTCACGCCTGTAATCCCAGCACTTTGGGAGGCCAAGACGGGCAGAATCACCTGAGGTCAGGAGTTTGAAACCAGCCTGGCCAACATGGTGAAACCCCGTCTCTACTAAAAATACAAAAATTAGCCGGGCATGGTGGCACACACCTGTAATCCCAGCTACTCTGGAGGCTGAGGCAGGAGAATCGCTTGAACCCAGAGGCGGAGTTTGCAGTGAGCTGAGATTGCACCACTGCATTCCAACCTGGGTGACAGAGTGAGACTCCATCTCAAAAAAAAAAAAGTCGGCTATCAGTTTAAAGGTTGTTCCACTATAGATAACCTGCCTTTCATCTAACTGATGCATATTTTTTTCTTAAAACATATACATAATATAATTTGACATCAATTAATCAACTCAATATAATTTGATGTTTTGCAGTTTGAATACAATGCATTTAGCTGTGATTTCCTTTTTGTTCATTGTGGTTGGGATTTACTAGTCAACCTGGCACCACTTTCTTTCCTTTTTTTTTTTAGGCAGAGTTTTGCTCTTGTTGCCCAGGCTGGAGTGAGTGCAATGGCGAGATTTTGGCTCACTGCAACCTCCACTTCCCAGGTGCAAGCGATTCTCCTGCCTCAGCCTCCTGGGTAGCTGGGATTACAATGCCTGGCTAATTTTTTTGTATTTTTAGTAGAGACAGGGTTTTGCCATATTGGCCAGGCTGGTCTTGAACTCCTGACCTAAGTTGATTCACCCACCTCGGCCTCCCAAAGTACTGGGATTACAGGCGTGAGCTACTGTGCCCGGCCCCTGGCACCACTTTCAATGAAATTTTTGACTTGAGAGTTTTCTGTCCCCATGGATAGTATCAATTCTAACTCAAATCCACATGAGGAAAAGCTCGTGATTAAGAATTCTCTAGACAGATTTCCCTTCCCGTTTTGGGTCTTATTCTACCCAGATTCAAGGCCAAATTCTCTGCTGTTTGCTCACACTGTAGGGAAGGTTAATAAAAATATTCACTGACAATATATTTTTTCTTAAAAAATTTTTTTTTGAGATGGGACCCATTTTTTTCTCCCAGGATGCCAGGCTGGAGTTGCAGCAGTGCAATCATATAGCTCACTGCAGCCTTGTCCTCCTGGGCTCAAGTGATTCTCCCGCCTCAGCCTCACTAGCAGTTGGGACTACAGATGTGCACCACTGTGCTTGGCTAATTTTAAAAAATATTTTTAGAGTCAAGTTCTCTTTATGTTGCTCAGGCTGGCATGTTGGTTTTTTGAGGGTCCTCTAATCCAGCCTCCTACTCCATTCTGGCTCCAGGCTTTATTTCTTCTCCTTCCATGTTCATGTGGTCCATTAAAATCAGTCCCTAAACTTCTAGGGATTGACAGATGACTCCAGAGAAGATGGCAGTTTCAGTGCTTGCTCATCTCTCTGGATTTCTGGTTTCTCCTTGTTCCTGACCTCTGAGCGTTTCTTTTATTGTCATGCCAGCTCAGCTATGTAAGTGAAAAGAGCTTTTAAAAATATCTTACTAGCGTTTTAGGTGGTCTGTGCCAATATTTTTTTCTTTGACAACAAAAATTGTCATATTGCTGAAAATAAAAGTCAATTTATTAATTCAGAAAAATAGTCTGGCTGTTACTTAGGGTGTAATTTTGATATTTCTCCAGTGCAGTAGCCATGGAGAACTTACAATCTATTGAAGTAGGTGACATTAAACCGTTACATACCACATTAATATACAATGGTCATCTATACAGGGTAAATGCGGAAACAAAGGCGTAAGTGTAGAGGCCAGGGAAGTCTTGGAAGAGCTGACTGAAGCTGCCTTTTGAAAGAAAAAGGTGGCGGGACAAAGGAAAGAAGAGTGGAAGGAGCTGAGTCAGTAAGGGCCTGAAAGTATGAAACAGCCCCTTCCAATCTCAACCAGAGCTGCTTGGCCATTGCAGTCTCTGAGACAAGTCCAAGTCCTGTTCTTGGGGTTTCAAGGAGTCCAGACCAGTAGCTTGTTGTATCAGCAAGCAGCAACCTCATGCCTGCTTCTGTTCAACTTGTGCCTCTATTTCTGTAATCAGCCTGGTGAACGAGGCCAGTTTCCATCTTTATTTCTTGTTTTTCACACTTGCTCCAGCCTGGGGCTTATCTGACTTTCTGGGGTTTAAGTCTTGCCAAATTCTCTCCGGTATCCTGGGCATGGTACCACATGTGACCTAACCTAGCTCTCTCCCTCCAGTCTCTGCCAGACATTGTTCCAGGCACTTTCCATAATCTTCTCTTATTTTCTTTCCTAAAATGTTCTGTGAAGGAGACTGGGTTTGGATTTTGGTGGACAGAAACAAAAATCCAGGATAGGATTCCTACCGGCTTCTGCGAGAGAGTGGTCTTCTCCCCAGCAGATCCCAATCACGCTTCCTTGTGAGGGACCTTGGGAAAGCAATGGACAGACTCAAGAAGTGGAGTGCCAAGGAACTCCCTGTTCCCCGTCCCATATTTCAGCTTTGAAATACTTCCAATATTTCAAAGGCTGCCAGAAAGAAGAAAATTGCAGCTTTAGGCTCTTTGGCATGATGGAGACGGAAAAATGAAAAACCTTCCGGCTGAAGGCTCTCAGATATGTCTCTAATGTAGAACTCTCTTCTGAAACTCAGATCTATATATTCAACCGTGTACTTAGTATCTCTACTTAGAATTTCAGAGAAGCCTCAAAAAATGCAGCAAGTACAAAGGTGGATTCATCTTCTCTCTCAAGCTTGGCTGCTCCTTCAGTGTCCCATCTGGGTGACTGCCACCTTTGTTCACTCAGATGCCGAAGCCAGGAATTGAAGCATCATCCCTACCTTTTTGTCCCCCCAAAAGTCCTATAATATTCCATCTCTGTTTATTTATTTCTGTTCCATTTGCCACTTCCTCATCATCACTTATGAAACTAGTGTCCCTGACTCCTTGGTCTGGCCTTTCCCAATTTATTCCACAAACTAAACTAGCGTGACCACTTTAAAAATCTTAGTACTCAAAGTGTGGTCCGTGGACCAGCACCATTGGCATCATGTGGGAGCTTGTTAAAAATGCAGAATCCCAATTCCATGGGCCTCAGACCTACTGAATCTGAATCTGCATTAAACAAAATCCCCAAGTAATGCCTGAGTACATTAAAGTTTAAGAAGCATGACTCTAAAATAAATATCTAATTATATCTCTTCTTTTTAAAAGTCTTTATGGTTCCATACTGCCCTTGGGGAAATTTATCATTCTTAAAGGACCCCATAAAGCCTTTTAGGCTCTAGTCCCTGTGTACCCATGCAGGTTGTCTCTACACGCCTTGCATCTGACTTTTCAGCAATGAACTGCTCTCAGCTCTCTCACAGACGGAACTCTGTGTCTTACCTCCAGGCCTTTCACATGATTTTCTTTCTGCCTGGCATATTCTTTCTCTGAGACATTTCTTTCTAGAGGAAATCTGTCACTTTACATATCTGATTTAGGTTTTCCTTCTACGTGTTCTCATGGTACCCTATACTTCCCTTATCTTGCAAATCACTTCATTTATTATTATTATGTTTACTTTTTCTTTAGATATTTATGCAATGCCTATCTGCTTCATGCTGGGATGCAAGCTGCTCTGAATATCCTGTATTATAGGCATTATTTTCATATCCATCTCCCCATCTAGTCTAGAGTCTTTGTGTGGACTGAAACCATGTTTATTTATTCACCTGGGAATCTTTAAAACCTAGCATTATCTTGCCACAAAATGACACTCAGTACAAGCTTGTTAAATACACGGGGAGCTCCAACTATATAGATGGTGAATATGGGATATAAAAGAACTATTTGGTGAATCAGAGGGCTCTTTTTGACTTTTGGGCAGTCCTGTGTGTGTACAAGCTTCTCAGATGGGTGAGTAGTGAACTTTTACTTCCTTTGATCTGAGTGTGTTCAAACAGCTCTATTCTGAGTCTTTTTGAAACTGGGGAATGAAGGCAATGGAAACTATTTTCTCATTTTTAAATTTCAAAGACGCAGAAACTGAAGTTTGGAAAAGTTAAGCAATTTGCCAAGGGTTTCACTGATTGTAAGAGTTGGAGCTGATTCCAAAGGGTTCAATCCAGGAGTGGCTGACTCCAAAGCTTGGACTTTTTCCAGTGTCAGAAACTGAGTAAAAGTCAGTTGGTCATTTCTGTCCTGATTGAATGAACGGGTGAATCAGTCCATCCATCTATCCATCCAACCATCCATCCATCCAGCATTCTGATAATTGTTATATCAGGCATTTCACATTCAAAAGGCAACTATCTCTAACATAGAACAGTCTTTCCCGGTCTTTTCCATTGACAGCAGAATCCCCAAAGAGACTTTCCCTTGGTCGTTGCTGTGTGAGATCTGAAGCCTCTTTGCTTCTTTACAGAATGCCAGATCTAGAAGAGACATCATTAGTGGCCAGCTAGTGCCATTCTTTCTTCTCACCAAGGCTCAGAGAAACATAGTGACTTACTGAAAGTCACACAGCAAATAAATAGCAGACAGCTGGGACTCAAACTTCAGCCTTTGAGTAGTCAGTTCAGGGCTCTATTGCTGGGCTTTTCTATCTAGTATACAGAAGGAATTCAATTAATGTTTGTTTATGGTGTCGTAATTGTTGCTTGTGGCTGAGAACTCGTATGGTGCACGTAATGACTCAGACCTCCGTCACAGGCAAATCTCTTGTGATTTTTAGTAGGCATAAGAGAAGCTCATGTTTCAAGTGTGATTATCTGTTTAAATTTCCACAATTAGTGTCAAAGATAGTAACTTGAAACTTGATTGCCATTATTAAATGACTAGTCCTGAGATGCCCTAATGCAATTGCCTGTTAATTTTGAATGGAAGCATCTGCTGGCTGAGGCCTTGGCTCATGATGCGCACACGTGTGTGTGTGTGTGTGTGTGTGTGTGTGTGTGTGTGTTTGTGTGTGTGTATTTGAATGTAACAATCAGGGAGATGTGTTTCAGACTTTTCTACCCTCTGTTATCTTTGAGATGCATAAGGAGGAAGCAGATAGGTCCACAGGGTGGGAGAGGTCTGCCTGGCGACAGTGAGCGAGGAGTAGGGGAGAGGACACAGGCGTGGGAGTCACGTGGACTGGTTCCCATTCCTACTCTGACCTTTGGAAAGTTTCTAAATTTTTCAAATTCAAATTTGTAAAGTGGTTTTGATAGTACCTACCTCAAAGGGCTCCATAAGGTGAGGTATGGGAAGTGCTGGCACACTGCAGGTGACTTTGGAATGGTTAATGAACTATAGACTGGTAACTGGTAAGGTGAACTGGTAGGGGCTTGTGGACAGGCTAATTTTGTAGGCAGTTATCCAGCTGCCAGCCATGTTCCAAGGGATGAGCAGACTGAGCTTGCATGAGACCCCTGAAACAGGCTCTGTGCAGATATCCGGATGGTCAGCATCCAGAGGTCTCAGCCTGTGGCACAACTAAAAGCCTCATCTCTGGAGAGAGCTCTGGCAGGACCCAGCTCTGGGGACCAGGATACAAGGTAAGGGGGCCAAGACAGAGCCTTAGGACCCTTTTTACCAAAGAGTAAAACAGGGATGAAGTTACCAGAATTGAGACCCACTGGGGACCAGCTCTTAGGGCAGGACAGAATCCCAGTGAATAGAGCTGAGCCACAGTCAGAGCCAAGGTGCTGGATGATAAGCCCAGGGAGCCAGGCAGGATGGTGTCTCATCAATTTCTTCAGGCTGGACAATGAGCTCCTTGAGGAAAGTGGATTATGGTGGTTAAGAGAGCAGGTGCTGGGCCATGCTGCCTGGGTTCAAAACCTGGTTCTGCCATCTATTAGATGCGAGATCTTGGGCAAAATAGTCAACCTTTCTGTGCTTCAACTTCTGTGAAATGAGGATGATAATCATATCACTTGCCTTATGGTCTGTTTCAAAGATTCGATTAATTAATTTATGTAAAAATGCTCCAATTAGTGCTTGGCATATGGCCATACTTGGTAAATGTTTAGAGGTAGAGGATCTTATACGTTTCAGGCACTGTTCTAGGCTCTGGGAACATGGCAGGACACCAAACATAAAGTTTCTTCTCTCACAGAGCTGATATCCAGGTGGGGGGTAGTGGTGGGGAGATAGATAATAAACAAACACGCAAAAAAATAGATATTCTGTCAAGGATGATATATAAGGCAGGCTAAGCAGGGCAAATGGACTGGAGGAGGCTATTTTGGATAAAGTGGCCAGGGAATGCCTCTCTGCCTAAGAGACTTGGAAAGAGATGTGGATAATGGAGAGACATGTGGAAACTGGGGTGGGGAAGGGAGCTTTCCAGGCTAAGGAGAGAGTAATTGAGGCCCTGAGGTAGAAGTATGCTTGGGCTTTCAGAGAGCAGTTAGGAGGCCATGGTGCTGGAGTGGGTGGGCCAACAGGAGAGGAGAGCACAGTAGTTGGGGTAAATTCACATAGGCCTGGGTGAGCCCCAATAAGAATACTGGATTTTGTTATAAGGGAGATGGAATACCATGGTGAGGGTGAGTTAAGCAGGGCTGTGAAATTTTCCCCAGGGTGCAGCAATGAATGGTCTCTCTGGCTGCAGAGTGAAGAGGCAGGTGGGGTGGGAGTTGGGCTAAGGGGAACAGGGGCCAGCCTTCGATGCTATTGCAATAGGGCAGCCTGGAGAGAGTGCTGGCTTGGATTAGATAAGACATGGTAGAGTGGCAAGAGATGGTCATCTTCTGCCTGTATTTTGAAGGTAGAGGGATGTGGAGTAAGAAAGAAAGAGAAAAGTCAAGAATAACACCAACACTTTTGGTCTCAGCAAGTGGATAAGTGGTTCATTGCCATTTCCATGTGAAGAAGACTGGGGAGAGGAAGGCACTGAGGGGGAGAAACAGCCTTCTGTTTTGGATGTGTTATGCTTGAGGCATCAAACTGAGGTTGCCAGGAAGCAGTTCAGGGGAGAGGTTAGAACTGGAGGTGGAAAACCTGGTGCCATTCACATGGCTGTGATATGCAGTAGAGCTGCAAATGGGTCACCTGGGGAGTGACAATAAGTAGAGAAAAAAAGACTTCTGCAAAGTCAGTCCTGGAGCACCCCTGTGTTAGGTGAGGACAGCCCTCACAAGAGGCTGAGAAGGAGTGTCCAGGGAGGTGGGAGGAAAACCAGGAGCATGAAGTCCAGAAACTGGGAGGTTCATGTTTCCAGAAGGTGAGGATCAAGTTTGTCATAGGTTGCAGGAGTAAGGTTAGGATTGAGACTTGACCTTGATTTGGGAACACAGGGTCATTGTTGACCTTGACAAGGGCAGCCTAGTGGAGTGGGGAGGAGGAAAGCTCAATTGAGCAGCTTCAAGGGAGGATGGGAACAGAGGGCAATAATTGTAGACATTTACTTTGAGGAGTTTTACTATAAAAGGGAACAGAGAAATGGAGCAGTATTTGGAAGGGAATGTGTGGGAAAATGAAGGAGGTTTTCCTTTTTGAGGGAAGAAACAAAAAATTTGTGTGCTGATAGGAATGATCCAGTAGATAGGGGAAAAACTGATAATGCAGGAGACAGGGAGCAATGGCAAGAGCTAAGCCCTTGAGTAGCAGCAGGGGGTGGACCTGTGTGCCCTGGGCAGGGGATGGCCTCAGATGGCAGTTCACATCCAGCAGAGGAGCCCTGGCAGCACTGACTGGATGTTCCCCAGGTAAAGGAGAAGCAGAGGAATAGAGTCCTGCAGAGAATACAGAAAGACTCATTCCAGGGACCAATGCTAAGTGCCATTTATAGCTTTAGATTTCTGGACTTAGAAGTATAGAGTGAATTTGATGAACTTATTATCAGAAACCAGACAGGGCAGTCACTAATAGCAGCTGTAGGAAATTCTTGGCTCCCAAATTATGCAGTTGTCTGTCACCAGCTGAATTAAAGCACTCAGCCAGCAGTGGTTTGTCAGCTGTGTTTGTATTAAAAGGGGCCAGAGAGAAACCTTCATGAAAATTAATGAGATGAAAGTTCACCAGTGTGTTTTTTTTTAGCTGTTCTAGGCAACTCTTGTAAGGGTGGAATCAGGCTGCTTTTTTCGGCGTTGTTGGGAACTGACAATCAGAAAGCCTGGTCCTTCAAATAACAGACAGCTTCCTACAGTTCATGGGCAATACCAAGGCACAGCTTTATTTTTTTTTATTTTTTTTTATTTTTTGACTCTTTGAAGATTCTTGAGTGGTAGGAAGGAACCACTTCTGTGCAAAAGCACTCTGTTTTCCAGCCCTAATTATGGTTTGTAACCTTCCAGACTGACTGGGATAATTTGTGTCATTGCCCTCAAACAGGATGTTTGGGGATGTTGTTCTGCCAAGAGCATCAGTGAATCGACATGCCTTTAAGAGTATCACAGTACAGTGAGCGGGGAGACCTGCCATGGGGAGGAGTCAGGGAGCATGAGCCTTCTTGCAGGGAACTGTGTGTCTTTCAGTGGAGCTGGAGCTGAAGTGAGATGGAGCTGGAGCGAGAGAGGTAGGCAGGCCAGAGAAGGCATTGTAAGTCACATTAAAGAGTTTGGATCTCATACTAAGAGCAATGGGGGGCCTCTAAAGGTTTAAGAAAGTGAGTGACATGGTCAGATTGTAACTGCCTGATGGGTTCTTCCTGCTTGCTGCGCCAAAAAAGACCACAGCATTGCAGTAAGGAAAGAGTTTAATTGATGCGAGGTCAGTGACCCCATGCAGGAGATGAAGTTGTTACTCAAATAAATGTCACTGAAGGTGCAGAGGTTAGGGGTTTTTCAAAGGCAGTTTGGGGGAAGGGGTAAGGATGGCTAGGAGATGGGTGCTTGCTTCTGATTGGTTGGGGTGCCATCACAGGGGCGTGGGAAATGACCCTCCTGTGCTGAAGCAGTTCTGGATGGGGCGGGTCTAGTTGGTGGGTCCAGTTGGAGCAATGGGTGTCAGACATGCGAAAAAACCTGAAAAGACATCTCAAAAGGCAAATATTAGGTTCTATAATAGTGATATCTGCAGGAGTAACTGGCGAAGATGCATATCTTGTGACCTCTACAGTAATGGCTGGCAATCATTTACGTCTAGCCTTAGCAGAATTCAGACATCTCCTCCTGGCCTGGTGGTCTCTCATTAGCTTTACAAAGGCAGTGGAGTTTTGGGGAAGCAGTATTATAATTTAAACTATAAACTAAATGCCTCTCAAAGTTATCTTGGCAGCTTGAAGGCTAGGAGCAAGATCTGGGCCAGATCAGATCTCCCCCACTGCTGTAATTTTCTACTGGTAAAACGTTTACAAAGGTGATTTTAAGATCAGCATTTGAGAAGAATCTTTCTGGCTGCTGCTGTGAGGAGTGTGGATTGGCGGGGGCAGGAAGATTGGTCAGATCTCTGCATCTGCCTGAGCCAGGGAGAAGGTAGAGGGAAGGTAGGGGACTGACATCAAACACAGTAAATGCACTCAGTTGGTAGGACTCCTAACATGGCTGTTATAACACAATGCTGCTGAGTAACTGAAATCCAGTGCCTTTCAGTCCTCATATGAACCACTTGCCCTCCCAAATGTAAGTGGTTAAATGTTGCTCCTCCCTTCCAGAAATAGTCTCTTCTTGTAGGGATTGAGGAAAGGGGTTTTCTTTCTTTGTGGACTCTTGTGCACCAGAAATCGCAATCCCAGTCCATGGGCCATTGACACAAAACAGACAAGGAAACTCATATGCTGTCTCCAGTGTTTCTTCCTCTGGGGCTGCTTGGTTTGCTTGGTGAGAGGCAATAGAGTGTAGTGGTGGAGGGCCTGAATTTTGTACCTAGACTGGCCTGAGTTTGAATCCCAATTCCTCCATTTACTAGTGACCCTGGGCAAATTATGTAATCTCTTTTTATC
The DNA here is from genome assembly GCF_001604975.1 of Cebus imitator. Lineage (NCBI taxonomy): Eukaryota > Metazoa > Chordata > Mammalia > Primates > Cebidae > Cebus > Cebus imitator. Next base: position 16,412,121 of record NW_016107360.1, on the reverse strand, counting down.
TCAATTCCCCATTTCTAAAATGGGATCAGTAATAGTAACCTGTATTGAAGCAGGAAAGGCCGCGAAACAAACTTCTTGAACACTGAACTGGGGAGGAAGTGGTGATTTATTTGGCCGCGAGCTGTGGCGGCGACACAGCTGCCTAACAGTCGAGCTCCCCAGCAGAGAAAATCCTTGCCCTTTTAAAGGCTTACAACTCCTTCCTCTGTATCACAGTGTTACTGTGAAGACTAAATAAATTAATGCCAGTACTTAGAATAGGGGTTGGTCATACTAAGATTTATGCCTCAGCTGTTATTGATGATTTGGAACATTTGAGGATGGGAGGGCAGGGATAAAATGCTTCTCAATGGCAAGACAAATCAACTATAAAGAGATCCTCCAAAAAGTTCTTCCCAATTGAGAAACCAAAGAGGCAGTGATGGGGAACCATACACTATTTAAAAATATCTAATAGGAAGTGCACATCAATCTAACACAAGGCAAGTGTTAAAGGCTAAGTCTATTGCAATGTATTGTGGTTATAATAGTGGTATGAACAAAGTGCCTTGTGAAAACACGGGGAAGCATAAATGCCGCTTTTGGTGAGAGGGGTAAGGTGGGGAGTGTGGATAATCAGGCTTCCTGAACTCCTTCCTGGAGATGCAGCTTGGCACACTTGTGACTAATTGGACTACCTCTGGGCAGTTTTCACTTTGCTCAGCTATTGACTGTCTTGAAGTCATTGTCTAACTTTTTCCATTTTATCCCCTAGCCTCACTGGGGAGTACAGTTCAATGGTTTTTGTGTTTTCAAGAGTTGTATAACCCCTACCGTGATCAATATTAGAACATTTTTATCACTGCAAAAAGAAATCCCACATCCATTAGCAGTCACTCTTCATTTCCTCCCAATATTCTCCCTACACCTGCTCTAGGCAACCACTAATCTACTTTCTGTCTTTTTAGATTTGCCTATTCTAGACATTTCATACAAATGAAATCAATACATTGTTGTTTGTGACTGGCTTCTTTCACAGTGTAATGTTTTCAAGGTTCGTCCACATTGTAGTATGTATCAGTCAGTACTCCATTCCTTTTTGTGGCTGAATAATATTCCATTTTATGGATATACTACATTTTTAAATCCATTAGTCAGTCAACAGACATTTGGGTTGTTTTCACTATTGGCTTTTACGAATAATGCTGCTATGAACATTCATTTACAAGTTTTTGTACGGGTGTATATTTTCACTTGCCTTGGGTATACACCTAAAGGTGAAATTGCTGGTTACATGGTAATTTCATGTTTAATCTTTGAGGACCTGCCAGACTGTTTTCTAAAGTGGCTACATCATTTTGTATTCACATTAACAATATGTTAGGGTTTCAATTTTTCCACATCTTCTATATTTGGAATGTGTAGCATTTTAGATTTAAGACATCTTGGTGGATATGAAGTGGTATCATATTGTGGTTTTGATTTGCATTTCGCTAATGGCTAATGATGTTGAGCATATTTTCGTGAACATATTGGCCTTCAATTTATTCTTTGAAGAAATTTCTGTTCAGATTGTTTGCTCACTTTTAATTGGGCTCTTTGTCTTTTTATTATTGAGTTGTTAGGGTTCTTTGGATATTCTATATGAGTCCCTTATCAGATGTATGATTTGTAAATAGTTGCTCCCATTCATTTTCTTGATGATGTCCTTTTAAAGTGCAACAAATTTTAATTTGACAAAGTCCAGTTTATCTATTTTTTTCTTTTGTGGGTTGTTCGGTGTCATGTCTAAGAAGGTTTCGTCTAACCAAAAATCACAAATATTTACTCATATTTTCTTCTTTTTATAGTTGTAGCTTTTACAGTTAGGTCTATGATCAATTTTGAGTTAATTTTGCGTATAGTGTGAGGAAGGCCCTAACTTCCATTTGTATGTAGATATCCAGTTGTCCTAGAACCACTTATTGAAAAAAATTGTTCTTTCCCCATTGAATTGTCTTGGTACCCTTGTCAAAAATTAGGCAGGGCGTGGTAGCTGATAGCTGTAATTCCAGCATCTTGGGAGGCTGAGGTGGGTGGATCATTTGAGATCAGGAGTTCTAGACCAGCCTACTTGGGAGGGTGAGGCACAAGAATCGCTTGAACCTAGGAGTTAGAGATTGCAGTGAGCTGAAATTGTGCTACTGTACTCCAGCCTGGGTGACAGAGCCAGACTATGTCTCAAAAACAACAACAACAAAAAAATCCATTGACCATAAATGTGTGGGTTTATTTCTGGACTTTCAATTCTAGTTTATTCCCCTATGTGTCTATCCTTATGCTTGTACTGTACTGTCTTGATTACTGTACTTTGTAAGTTTTGAAATTGGGAAGGGTGAGTTTTTCAACTTTGTTTGCCCTTTTCAAGAATGTTTTGGCTATTCTGAGTCCCTTGCATTGCTTCTACATGAATTTTAGGATCAGCTTGTTAATTTCTGCAAAAAAGCCATCTTTTAGGCTTGATAGGGATTGAATTGACAGGGAAGGTAGTAATAACCCAAAATCTTGATAGGGATTGAATTGACAGGGAAGCATTACTATCTTAATATTAAATCTTTTCATCTATGAATATAGAATGTTTTTCCATTTATGTAAGTCTTTCGACAATGTATTGTAATTGTCAGAGTCTAAGTTTTACATATATTTCGTTACATGTATTTGTAAGTGTTTTATTCCTTTTGGTCCTAAGTATTTGTAAATGAAATTGTTTTATTAACTCAATGGTCAGTCATTTTTTTGAAATCACCATAGTACCCATCCATGACCTTCATTCAGTAAATACTGACTGAGTAAAGTATGTACAGTGGCCAGGAAATCTGCCAAGCACGAGAAATATAATGGTTAGCAAAAGCTGGCACAATACTTAATTACTTGGACATATAAACCAGGGGAGAACAGACATTAATCAAATAATAACTCAGACAAGTTGCGATTACTCATAAACTGAAAAGTGCTATGAAGAAAATTTGGTTGCTTTGTGGGTATGGAACAGGTGTGCTCAAATTGGCTTGGGAAATCTAGGGAGATTTCTTTGAATGAACATCAGAGGGATGCATAGGAGTAGGTAAAAAGAACATTTTCTTTTGGTGGGAGAAGATAGTTAGAGATAAGGGTAGAGGATAGTGTTCAAGGCACAGGAAATAGAATAAAAAAATAATCAGAGACTGGAAGGAATACAGCGAGGGTTATGTGATGCAAGATGATGCTGGGGAGGCAGGCAGTGTCTGTAGGCCAAATTCAACAGGGTGTAGATTTCAGATCAACTTTTGTTTTTTCCTTCCATATATGAGTGAGAACATGCAGTGTTCAATTTTCTATTTCTGGCTTATTTCACTTAATATAATATTTTCCTCTATGCTGCTGCAAATGGCAAGATTTCATTATTTTTTTTGTGGCTGAATAGTATTCCATATATATCACATTTTCTTTTTCCATTCATCTGTTGTCAGACACAAAATATTTTGTAACTTGGCTATTGTGAATAGTACTACAGTAAACATAAGGGTGCAGAAGTCTCTTTGATATACTTATTTCCTTTTCTTTGGATAAATTGCCAGTAGTGGGATTGCTGGATCATATGATAGTTTTATGTAGCTTTTTAAAGGAGCCTCCATACCATTTTCTAAAGTGGCTGTACTAGTTTACATTCCCACCAACAGTGTATAAGAGTTCTCTTTTCTTCACATCCTTGTCAACATTTGTTGTCTTTTTGATAACAGTCATACTAACTGGGATGTGATAATAACTCATTGTGATTTTGATTTTGATTTCACTGATGTCAAGTGATGCTGATAATTTTTTCCATGTATTTATTGGCCATTTGTATGTCTTCATTTGAGAAATGTCTGTTCTGATCTTTTGTCCACTTTTACATTAAGTATTCTTTTTTTTTCTGTTGAGATGTTTGAGTTCCTTGTATATTCTAGACACTAATTCCCTGTTGGATGAATGGGTAGTTTGCAAATATATTTTCCCATTCTGTAGGTCGTGTTCCCTCTGCTGATTGTTTCCTTTGCTGTACAGAGCTTTCTAGTTTGATATAATCCCATTTGATTATTTTTGCTTTTGATGCCTGTGCTTTTGAGGTCTTATTTATAAACTCTTTACCCAAACATTCCCCCTAGGTTTTCTTCTCGTAGTTTTATAGTTTGGGGTATTACATTTAGGTCTTTGATCTGTTGAGTTGATTTTTGTATAGGATAACAGGTGGGATCTTAGTTTCATTGTTTTGTGTATAGATAGCCAGTTTCCACAGCACCATTTATTGATGACAGTGTCTTTATCCAATATATGTTCCTGGTGCTTTTGTTCAATCAGTTGGCTGTAGATACATGGATTAATTTCTGGGTTCTATATTTTGTTCCGTTGGTCTATGTTTCCATTTTTATGCCAATACCATGCTATTTTGGTTACTACAGCTTTGTAGTATAGTTTGAAGTCTGGATGTGTGATGCTTCCAGCTTTGCTCTTTTTGCTTAGGATTGCTTTGGCTATTGTGTCTTTTGTGATTCCATACAAATTTTAAGATTGATTTTTTAAAAATTTTTGTGAGAAATGTTATTAGTGTTTTGATAGGGATTTTGAATCTGTAGATTGCTTTGAGTGCTATGGTCATTTTAACAATATTAATTCCTCTAATTCATGAGTATGGGCTGTTTTCCCATTTGTTTGTATCTTCTTTAATTGTTTTCATTAGTGTTTTGTAGTTTTTCTTGTAGAAGTCTTTCACTTCCTTGGTTAAATTTATTCCCAGGCATTTTATTATTTTGTGTAGCTATTGTGAATGGGATTGCCTTCTTGATTTCTTTTTCAGCTAGTTTGTTTTCTGTGTGTAGAAACACTACTAATTTCTGTATGTTGATTTTGCATGCTGCAACTTTGCTGAATTTGTTTATCAGTTCTAAGATTTATTTGCAGAGTCTAGTTTTTTTCTGTATGTAAGATTGTGTTGTCTGCAAGCAGGGACAATCTGACTTCTTCCTTTGCAATTTGAATACGCTTTATTTCTTTCTCTTGCCTAATTGCTCTGGTAGGACTTCCAGTACTATGTTGAATAAGACTGGCAAGCATGGGCATCCTTGTCTTGTTCCAGTCATTCAGTGTGTTTGCTCTAGATTTGTAACATATAGCCTTTAGAGATACTTTCCTTCTATACCTAATTTATTGGGGGTTTTTATCATGAAGGGGTGCTATATGTTTTTTAAACTAGAGATAGGATCGCATTCTGTCATCCAGGCTGAAGTGCAGTGCTGTGATCTTTGCTTACGATAGCCTTGACTTCCTGGGCTCAAGCAATCCTTCTACCTCAGCCTCCTGAGTAGCTGGGATCACAGTCACATGCTACCGCACCTAGCTAATTTTAAATTTTTTTGTAGAGATGGAAACTCGCTATGTTGCCCAGGCTGATCTCAAACTCCTGGCCTCAAGCAATCCTCTCATCTCAGTCTCCCAAAATACCAGGATTACAGGATTTCACTATATTGCCCAGGCTGGTCTTGAACTTCTGGGATCAAGCAATCCACCCACTTTGGTATCCCAAAGTGCTGGATTACAGGCGTGAGCCACCACACCCAGCCTGGAATATCTTTTTTCATTTATTTACTTTCAGCCTGTCTGTCTTTACAGGTGAGGTGAGCTTCTTGTAGACAGCATATTGTTGGTTTTTTCTTTTTAATCTATTCAGTAGGTAAATATCTTTTAAATGGTGACTTTCATCTGTTTACATTCAGGGTTATTATTGATAGGTGAGGACTTACTCTTGTCGTTTTATTTGTTGTTTTCTTGTTTGATATGTTCTTTGTTTCTTACTTATTGTTTATTTTTGTGGTTGAGTCATTTTCTATAGTGATAAGGTTTGATTCCTTGTTCTTTCTCCTTTCTGTGTTGGCTTTACAAGTGAGTTTTATAGTTTCACATGCTTTCATGATGGCAGGTGTTGTCATTTTACTGCCAGTTATAGGACTCCCTTGAGCATTCCTTGTAAGGCTGGTCTATTGGTGGTATATTTCGTTAGTTTTTTCTTGTCTGTGAAAGACTTTATTTCTCCTTCTCTTCTGAAGGATAGCTTTGCTGGGCATAATATTCTTGATTGGCAGGCTTTTTTCCCCCCCAGTATTTTGAATTACATATATGAAGCAAGATAACAAATGACTTTGATTTTATATCGGAAAAGTATTTGAAGGTTATTTTTGTGGTGATGTATATATTTCAATAATAACATTTCCTGTTAATTATCAACTCAACTTGTTCTTCAGATTGGGATTGAACATGTAAAATTCAGCATGTCTAAATCTCTGCTAGTCTAAGCTTGCTGAGAGCAGAATTGATGTTTGATTTATCTCTGAGTGCCAATAGTGAGAACTCTACCAATACCTATTGAATGGATGAATAAATATATCAGCTAACCTTTATTCAAAGTAATTAGTGTTCATAATATTGATAGAAAATGGTCATATAGTATTTATAATTATTTTCCTAATATATTATTTTCTTAATATATAAAGGAAATATAATTTCCTAATATATAAATTATTATATATATTTATATACTACTAACTCTCTCTTTCCAGAGTTAGTTTAAATATATAGATAAAACATCTTTCCCCTGACTGCCAGATGCCACCCAGCCACACTGCAGATCTTTCATCTTTGGAGTTCAGTGGGTTTGCTCAGGGGAGTGCAGGGCACACCGCATCAGCAAAGCAGGAGGCATCCTGGGTGAGGATGCTTTCTCACTGTGACATCTGCTCCTTGTTGCCTTTAAGAAAAGGCAGGAGAGGAGGGTGTGCCTGAGAAGTGTAGGGCCCAGGCAGGTGATTTCCGCCGTGCTGTTGGGATTTGGGCTTTTGCTCACGAAATCACCTGCAGTAGACATATGTGTGGCTGTGTGTCCCCCTCTTTTCAGACTGATGGCCACTGTGTGGACTAAAATATCCAGCAGAATTGAGACATAAAGAGATCAAAGCAAGGGAGAAAATGGTGGGGATATCTTGCTCCTGGTGACTGAAATTCTGAATTAAGTGACCAAAACCACTGAGAGAGACATGGCTAAGATGTGACCTACTCAGACAAAGTGTACAAGGGATCCAGGCTGACATTTCAAAGAGTTGGATGCAGAACACTGTCCCTGGGATACTCCATGAAGAAAGACAGCCAGATTCTCTCCCATATCTCTTACAGCCCCCTGCACCCCACAGAGGCATATGAACCACAACCACCATACACACACAGCACACACACTCCATGCACACATCCGTCTGTGACATTACACACATCCTTCCTCTGATTAGGATGTCTTTCCTCTCTCCATCTGGGAGCTCCTTCCTACTCATCTTCCAGTTTGCCTGACCCTGTCATTCACCCCACTCTGGGGAGTGCCCTCCTCTGTGCTCCTGCCGCATTACTGCCTCTCTGTTGCAGCACTCACACTACTGCATTGAAAGTGCATTTTATATGCCAGTCTCCACAGTGCAGAGCCATTTATCCATCTTTGCAGCTCCAGCCTCTGGCAAAAAGCAGATGCTGTTGAATGACAGACTAAAGAAAACCAGGCTTGAACTCTTTCTAGGTTCTCGTGGGGTAAAGAGCAGACACATTTACTGTTTTATCCAGTGAATATTTCTGAGTACCTGTATGGTACCAGGCTGAGAGAAGGCTGTTTAGGAGGGGAGCAGCATTGGTAAGGACATGATCAAGATGCACTGTGACCACTGGTGAGAGACAGAGATGTGCAAAGTGGCAGAGTAGCACAAGGCAGGAAAGGGAGGAAGCACTGCTGCCTAGGTGACTTAGGGAAGGTGTCACCAAAGGCAGCTGAGGTGGACCTTGAAGAGGTAGAGATCACGATATCCCCCAGGGTATAAGGGCAGAGGGCATGAGGAGAGCAAAGGCCCAGTGGTATGCATGCACAGCATGAGTTAGGGTCGGGGCAGTGCACACAGGGTGTGGGAAGGGGCATGTGTCTCTTCCCAACATGCTGCTTAAAAAATTCAGCCACCTAGCAAACGTAATAAAGAAGGATTGCTGCACCCATAAACCATCCAAAAAAACCAGCTACCCAACCAGAGCATTCCAATTAGCAAAGATGACATCTAATCCTGCTGCTTTGGGCGTGGCTCTACCAAGAGGGATGAAGGGGCTGGGATTCTAAGTGTTGTGTCCAGCATCTTATGGATTAGACATCTTAGGGCATCCTGCCTTTGCACCTACCGTGAAAGGCTGCAGATAGGACACGGAGGCAGAACCCAGCCGGATGCCTGCTTCAGCTCTTACTACATGTGAGAACCTGTGCAGTTGGCTTCACCCCAGCTTCCCCAACTGTACAAAGCTGTGAGTACTGAATGAGGCCTTGCGTGTGAAGGTGCCTGCATGGTGTCTGGCACTTAATAGTTGTGCAGTTAAATAAGCCCCTTCTCTTTATTCCCCATCCTCCCTTTCCTCCATACCTATAAAATAGGATACAGCTAATACCTCCCTCCTCTGATTGGTTTTTTTTTTTTTTGAGACGGAGTTTCGCTCTTGTTACCCAGGCTGGAGTGCAATGGCGCGATCTCGGCTCACCGCAACCTCCGCCTCCTGGGTTCAGGCAATTCTCCTGCCTCAGCCTCCTGAGTAGCTGGGACTACAGGCACGCGCCACCATGCCCAGCTAATTTTTTGTATTTTTGGTAGAGACGGGGTTTCACCATGTTGACCAGGATGGTCTTGATCTCTTGACCTTGTGATCCACCCGCCTCGGCCTCCCAAAGTGCTGGGATTACAGGCTTGAGCCACCACGCCCGGCCTCCTCTGATTGTTTTTAAGATTAAATGAATTAATACCCACAAAGCTCTTCAACTGTGCCTGGCACACAGTAAGTGCTCACTTAGTGTTAACTGCCACTGTTATTATTAAGTCATCTCATGGATTTCTATTGCCTCTGTCTTCATATTTTCCAATACCATGTCTTTGAGCTTAGACAGGGAATTTTACATCTTCATAGAGCAGAAGCAAATATACTTTTCTTTCTGCCTCCTAAGGGATTTCCTCAAGACCAGCCACAGAATCTGCCGGGCTCAGTGCATGATGAAAATGTAGGGCCCCTTTTTTTGAAAATTAGTACAAATTTCAAAATGGGGTCAGAACGGCATTAAACCAAGTGTGGTCCCCTTTGGGAGTGGAGCCCTGTGCCATCGCACCTGTTACACCCCGTGAAGCTGGCCCCAGGCTTCTCCTCCTCCTCCAATGCTTTGACTTTATAGTATCCAAATGGACAAGAACCAGAGCAGCACTGCACACTCCCCACTGCTTCCCTTTGAAGTCAGATCACACAGGTTTACAAAATGAGAAAGACCTCTGCCTTGAGGCAGAGGAGGAAAAAGTGATACTGCCTTTACCTGTGTTTTGTCCTCTCACAGCCACTGGGTATCTCTCTTATCTTTGATAATGGTAACCATAACAACAGATAGACGGGGAGAGCTTGCTTTGGGTCTCTCCTCTTGCCAATCATATTTTGTTCCCAGACACTTTATAGATCGCAAAGACAACTAGCATTTAGTGGTAAGCATAGATGCCCCATTCATTGTTTCTTTTCATTCCAGATTGGTCAGCCCCCATGTCTCTGGGCTCTAAGTGGTGGCCACTGAGCACCAAGGGAAAGCTCGGCGTGGAATTCAGAGTCAGGGAAAATATTGTCCTTGTTCTCCCGGGAATCTCTAATCAAGTATGGTGGCCATACTTGGTTTAAAATAAATAGAAATGTAGCCTATCTGTTATTAAAGGAGAATTCAGTGGAGGAATGGATGTGCTTGGGCTGGTGCACTGGAGAAAAATTCCTGGATGCAGTGGAGTTTGAGTTAATCTTGAAGAATGGGTGGGATTTGGATGGGTGCTGGGGAGGAATGAAGGCATTCCAGGCGGAGGAGACTGCAGGAGCAAAGGCTCTTCCATGAGAATGGAACAGTTGTGTTGGGAATAGTGAGGAAATTGAGCTGAATGGAGTAGAAGGGAACACAGTGATTTGGTTCAAAAAATAAGACAGCCTCTTATATTTATACAATTTACATTTAAATAAGGTAAAAAGAATAATCATTTATAGAAAGACAATAAAACATAGTGATGCAGAATGTAAGCTTTGGAGCTAGATTCATGCATGCATGTGTTCATTCAATAAATATTAACTGAGCACTTGTGCTAGGCACTCTTATAGGTATTGGAGACATAGAGGCAACAAGGCAAGCAAAGATTCTTGCCTTCAGGATTTACAATTTAGTGGGAAAGATAGATGATGAATGAAATAAATGAGTCTCATATATATATATATATTCACATATAATATACACATATATACTGTTAACGAGAAACAGATCCAGACAGTAAAGTGATAAACACAGATTTTACTTAGAAATTATTGCAATTGGGGAAAAGACGTCTTAGTATTGAACTGAGCTCAATTATGAATACAACATGGAAAAAAAAATGGGGATGTATAACCAAGGAGCAGGGTTGGGGGAAAGGGAGGGTGGTCGGTGGATGAAAAATTCCTAAGAGGAGACATCAAGGGTAGAGAGATTCTTGTTAAACTGACTTAACAGGATTTTTACTGAAGGCAGGCGAAGAGCTTATATACCAAAAGTGGGAGATGAGGAATTTGATCAGATATCAAGGGCATCAGATATCAACAGTGGGGATTCTCACTAAAACACTTTAGCAGGATTCGATGCAGGCCCAGCAAGGACAAGTACAGGAGCCAAGGTCAAGGCCTAGTTGAGAAGAGAGCTCAGAGGAGCCTAAGTAAAATTTGGTTGAGGAACGTGTGCACGCGTGTGCGTGCGCACGCGCGCGCACACACACACACACACACACACACACTGTTAGATGATGAGATGATGAGGTGTGCTATGGAGAAGAATAAAGCAGGAGAGGGAGATATGGGATGCTGCATCTAAATCCCCACTTTGCTACTTACCAACTGTATGAACCTGGGCAAATTACTTACCTTTCCTGGGTCTCAATTTCCTCATCTGTAAAATGGGAACAATAATAAGTTCTTGTTCATTGAACGGTGAAGACTACAACACAGTGCCCTCACCCAATAGTGCTCAATGACATGCCCAACTCTCTTCCTGATTCTGTGGATGCAGAGTTATCCATGCAGGCTCAACCCAGTCTCTGTCCCACTTGCCGTGCCCCCACTTGCCCACTGTCTAGTCTCTTTACAGAGCTCGGTATTTCCTGATTCGATCCTCACCACAACCTGTGAGGGAGCTGTGGTCTGTGTTATCAGCTCCTCTTGCTCATGGACACACTGCAGCTTGAGAGGGGCTGTGGTTTGAGTCTAATTATATTGTGCAATTATGTTGTGCTGCTATTTGGCATATTTAGAATTGTTCCTTTCCAATTCCCATCCCTTCTGTCTTTTGAAGTCAACATTAAGCTTCAAAGAACAAATATGCCTGTCGGGGTTGTAGAAGGAGAGATATTCTTGTGTTTGGCAAGCTTGTTCTACAGGGTATGGGCAGAGCTTTGTTTTGGTTTGGGGATGTTTGTTAGGTTGTGGACCTGTAATGCACAAACTTTGACAGTGAACAGACACTGAGTGGGAAGGGGAGGAGGAAAACGGAAAGCCAAACATAATAGAAGATAACGCAGATGAGACAGGAGTGGTGCCGAGCACTTTCTTTTGGGAGACAGTGTAGCTCTCCTGTCTAGAGCATAAGGTCAGCAGGCTTCTGCTGGGGTCACTGCCTGCCCCATGGAAGTGCCGCTGTGCAAATTAGAAAACTTTAGGATTGCAAATTAGATGTAACACACAAATTCATGAGCACTGAGTCCCTAGATGTAGCTGGACACTTTTGACATCTTGGGCCTAAAGACACAGACAGTGCCCACTGAACAGGATCTAAACCCTGGGCAAATGCCACTGATGTCTACCTGACAGCCTGGAAGAGCCGCTGATCGGTTGCAGGCTCCAGTGATTTACCTGTTATCACAGTGAAGGCATGTACTCACCAGATGGCACTATAGATAAAGAAATGCTGGCGTTCGGTCCTGAAAATCCTGTCCATGGAGGGAAACAGAACAGAGGGCTGGTTACGTGAGTTTGAAGGATCTGCTGATTTCATAACTTTCCCCCTAAACTGGGCACCCGGTTTAGCCTCCCAATTCTATTTGAATACCCACTTTCTAAACCTTTCTCAACATTTTAGTTCCTCCAAAGTCCATTAGGTTGAGTTTCCTGTTAAAATGTTTCCATTCTGAAACTAGTGCCCAGAGCAAACAAAAGAAAGAAGACAGAGCATATTTTAAAAAGACGGCTGAAATTTAAATTCAACTGTGTTTCATTTTATGTTTTCTGTGAATTACACACTGTTTAGCCACAGCACAGTCACTTAAGGTTTTTATACACAAGTGATATGCTCGGAAGTGAAGACAGGCTTCTATCAGATTAGGAAGGATGTGGTGTGTAGATCTTGGCAAAAGATAAGTGGCATTCATCCAGCATGTCCCCTCTAGGAGTCTTTATCCAGTGCGCATGCACTGTACTCTCCCTTTTCAAATCCAGGGATAAATTTCCCTCTCTTAGGTATGGAAATGAGCCTGGAATACACTATTCATAGTTCATTTGTAAAGTAAATGAGTTGTCTGTATGAAAAGCAGATGCAACTGATTCAATATAAATCTGAAAAATCAAGGCTGGAATTGCAGAAGCAGGTAATTAGGTGGCCATGGCATAATAAATAAACTAACAAACCATCAGCTAATTTGCAGGGGTGAGGAGGCTAATGTTTCTCTTCAAAGGGATTCTTGACAGACTGTCTATGGTGCATCTTTTGTGGCCAGAAGAGTTGGAAGACATTTTTATAATTTTCACGATGATTTGTGAATATAATTCTAGGATGTGCCCATCTAAATGAGATTCTAAATAATTTAAAACCCCCGGGTTAAGCAATCAACTACAATTCACTCAGGGCTCATGTCTTCATGGTCTTGTGTCCACTTTTAACAGCTTTCTAGGCAGCAATGTTTTGTTTTACTAAACGGGTATTTCTCTCTTACTGTCATCAAGGCAAGAGCATTGTAATTAACAAGGAAAAGCCTTTTTTTTTCTTTGTTCTCTGAGTGCATGGGAAACACTAAATTGCTGAAAAAGACATTGTGGGGTCTTTGCCAGTGAACCAGTGTCCTAGATGAAAACACTTCTGATTTCCTGGGGTTCTAAAACCTGAGTGTTTGCTGGAGACTTAGTGGCCATTTGCTCCAACATTTTGTCCTTGTCCTCTACCATATTCCTCATAGATCATCCATCTACTCTCTAACTGAGCTGAGAATTATTTTTATCTCTAAGTGTTTCTCAGCTTCTCCATTGTCTACTCTCTGCATAAGTTCCCCCTATTTTCCAATTACCTATCTAGATATTATCAATGGATTTTCTCTCAATGAGGCACACATCCCAGTGAAATGAAAAATGATAGCCAAATGGATTATACTTTAACATTTGAAAGTATCACGGAAGAACTGTTGGAAATACATTTGTATTTTAGCTTAAATGAGGGCTTTGAGAAAATCCATCTGCAATATTTATCAAAACTTGCAGCTCCTTCAGAGAGTTTCTATTTCATTTGCATTCAGTCGCCATTTGTTGAGTTCTTTTCTTTTGCCAGGCCCTGGGATAAACCAGGGAGCTGCAAAGATAAACAAGTCATGGTCCTTGTCCCTGGAAAGCTTGGTAGGTGAATAAACAAATAACTATGATACAGCCCATGGAAAGCTGTCTTACAAATAGGAACAAACTGCTAAGGAAACTTAGAGGAGGGACTGCTGAGAGAGTAGCACCATTTATGTTGGATCTTGCTAGGTCTTGAAACATGGGGAGGAATTGATAGGATTTGGGGAGAAACAGAAACAGTGAGAAAGATTTGAAGGGGTGGTGGGGACACATTGTAGAAAAGGAAAGGACACTGTAACTCTCCAAGGAGTGTGTGCCACGATGCTCTCTCTTTGGTTTCAGTCAAAACCCTTTCACCTAGCGAGCTGCTGCAGTGGATGTTTGGAGTGTGCACTGTTCCCCTTGGGCAGGGATGTGTGTTTTCTATTTACTTTAAGTATGTAGTGAGGGCTAAGGGAGGCTTAGTCAGCTTTTGGACTGAGATGGTCCCAGCCATCTTGCCTTACCACAGAATCAGAAACTCAGAGCTCACCTTATTAACTGCCAGGGCAGCTTTCATGTTTACGGAGATTGACTTTCATACTCGGGACTCCCTTTGATTGACAGAGCCAGCTCTGGCTTTCTGCAGTGCTTTGTGGGTGAAGGAGCTGTGGTTAGTTACCTGGAACTCTTCTAGGGCATAAGAGTTTTGGGATGAGAGCTCCCCATTCTGAGAAAAGTGACCAGGTGCCAAGCTCTGAAACAAGACAAAGTCCTCCAGAGAGAGAAACTCCAATGGCCACTGAAATCAGAACTGACTTTGCAAAGAAGATTTAGAATGTTAAAAAAAAAAAAAAAAGCTTAAAGAGCCATCAGGGCCCTTAGGCCTTAGAGAGCTCTTCTAGCCCAGGGATAGCAAGTGTTTCATCTTTTGTACTGACTCACTGAATGCTGATAGTTGTCTCGACAACTGGGTTGAGGATGCTTCTGCACAAATGGGGAAGTCGTGTGTGAGACCCCGAATTACAAATGAGTGGCAATGACCAAGTGAGGATCCACATCTCCCAATGCCTAGGCAGAACTCTGGGACAGGTTGTGCAGCCCTCCCAGATGCACGAGCTTGGGCTTCCTCGAAAGGATTTTTACAAACTTTTTTTTTGAAACAACATCTCATTCTGTCACCCAGGCTGGAGTGTAGTGGTGAGATCAGAGCTCATTGCAGCCTCAGCTCCTAAGTAGCTGGGAGTACAGGTATGCTCCACTAGGTTCAGTTAATATTTATTCATTTATTTTCTTGTAGAGACAGGGTCTCACTATGTTGCTCAGGCTGGTCTCCAACTTCTGGCCTCAAGCGACTCTCTTGCTTTAACCTCCCAAAGTGCCAAGATTACAGGCATTAGCTACGGCACCAGGCCAAAACTTTTAAAGTTAGAAAAATGCAGAGATTCCCTGGGTGTCAACTAGATAACAGCATCTCAACAATTGTCATTGACGAGGGGAAAAAGAGCATTCTCCTTATTTATCATTATTAGCCAAAGATTTATATTTCTCAAAGTTCAAGAAGTTGGCCTGGCATTCAGTGTATTTTATTCTCCTGAAATAATGTGTTGGTTAAGTTTTTTCTAGGGGCTTTAGCTGTCCTAAGAATCTACAGGGATCATAGAATCATGCTTTGGGAGGGATCTTGGAAGTTAGAGAGGAGAAAGACAACAGGCAAATGCAAACGCAATGAATATGCCAAAAGTTCTCCTGTTGCTGTACATTTCTCCCTGGACTGGGGCCTTCTCTCGGTGGTTTTGGTCCTTTGGGATCCTGGGTTGATTTTCAAGAAGACAATAGTTGTCTAACCATGGGCCTGAGGAGATTGTATTGCTGTCATGATATTTAGTTGGGTATACTGGGAGTAAGGAGGTGGATGTTTTCTTTTCAGCTCCAAAATGGATATTTCTAAAATAGACAAATATGAAAAGAGAAAAATGTCTTCTTCTATAATATCATTTCATAAACTCTTCTAAGCTCCAGTTCCTCTCATGCAAGAAATTTAAACAATCTTAAAGGCAAAATACTCAATATATAAATTGCAAGGAAAATAAAAAAGAATGAAGGGAATACCTGTAGACTAAAAGATTTAAAAATACATTAGTCAGCCAGGCGCGGTGGCTCAAGCCTGTAATCCCAGCACTTTGGGAGGCCGAGGCGGGTGGATCACGAGGTCAAGAGATCGAGACCATCCTGGTCAACACGGTGAAACCCTGTCTCTACTAAAAATACAAAAAATTAGCTGGGCATGGTGGCACGTGCCTGTAATCCCAGCTACTCAGGAAGCTGAGGCAGGAGAATTGCCTGAACCCAGGAGGCGGAGGTTGCGGTGAGTCGAGATCGCGCCATTGCACT
>NW_016107360.1:16390079-16395838 GCF_001604975.1 Cebus imitator | reverse complement strand
GTGATGTCTGGAGTTTGCTTCAAAATCATACAGGAGGGAGAGAGTTGATGGGAATGTAGAAAGGACATGATTGGAAGTGAATTGATGGTAGTTGGTGCTGGGGAATAGCTATATGGCCGTTCATTATATTATTGTGCTTAATTTTGAATAAGTTCAAAAGTCTCAAAAGGAAGAAAAAGGAGAAGGAAGAGGAAAGAAGAAGAAAAAGAAGAAGAACAACAACAAGACAATACAAAGGAATGACACAAGGCAGCACATGGAAAAGCATCACATGAATACAAAGTAAGGAATGTATCATTGTCCACAGAGTACAGGAACTTTTTGCTAGCAGAATATTCTAAACAGAGGGGATGTAAAAATTTAACTTTAATGAATAGAGGAGATAGCTCTAATTGACAAATGTATTACTTAATAGATGTCATAAAGGCCCATTTTGAAAATGTTTTGCTTTAAATGATTTTAGAAAACACCTCCCCAGAGAGTCCAAAAGTTAACTTTAGCCGACATGTTTCCAAGTGAATTTAATTTTGAATTTCCTCTCTAGGACCAGAGAGGGAGAACTAAAGCCAGATCCGTTTCCCTCTGTACTCTCCCAGTCTCTTCCTTTCTCCCATCATCATCTCTTTGTTAGAGTAAGTGTATTTGGTCAATGTGACATCTGCCCCACTGGCCTGAGGTCCTTAAGAGCAGGGACAAGCCACATTCAACCCGTGTGCCCAGCGAGGGCCCAGGGCTTGGCGTGCTGCAAGGCTCAATACAGATGAACTAAACTGAATTGAATAATATTTGGCCCAAGTCTGTGAACCTTCTGTGATATCCTAAGAAACTCCCAGGAAGCCACAGGTGACTGTGAGGTGATTGTGAGGGCTACCTCTATGGAGACTCTTGGAAGGGGTCTCTCACGTTGGAGAATGAGTTTTAATTAATCTGCTTTCAAGGGATTGTCCATTGATTGGTTATTTGATGGCTAGACACCTTCTGGTGGTTCTGTTAGACTATCTTCTTCAAGGAGCAGTCTTATCCAAAGCTTTAGTTGTGTGGGAAAAGAAGGTTTAGAATACTTGCTTGTTATAAGTTTAAGCAGTAACTGCAGTTCTTGGTTGCTTGTTAATCTTTGATCAGAGCTGGCCAATATGGGTGAGCTTACCTGTACAGGACACGGCCCACTCAATGGTGCAAATGGAGTGACCATGCAAAGCTCTGGAGTAAGAGCTTCAAAACTAGGTTGTGATGTTGGTTTAAATGTGTAAATACACTAAAACAAACTGAACTGAACGCTAAAGATGAGTAAATTTTATGGTTGTAAAATTTTCCAGGTAACCTTTTCCATTACTGTAAAAGTTCCCTTGGGCTTGTTTGTGCTCAATCCCTGTTCTTACATGCAGCCCTGGATAACCACAAAACTGCTTCTGACGCTATAGTTTTAGGCAAAACTCACTATTCTAGCGATTTTATATAAATAAAACCATGCCATGTGTAGTCTTTGGCTCTGACTTCTTTTGCTTTGGATAATGTTTGTGAGGTTTATCCATGATACTGCATATGTCATTAGTTTGTTCCTCTTTGTTACTGGGTGGTATTTTATTCAAGATTTATACATAATTTGCAGGTGCAGTGCAAAATGAAGATGCCAGGTCTCTGTTCAAAAAGCAGGAAAAGACTGCCATTAAAGGTGCCAGAGCATAAAGCCTTTTCCTTTCTTCTGTAGTCTTGTTCCCAGCTTGCCATGGTGTTTTGTATTTGCTTTTTAGTGTTTTCTCTCCTTCAGGCATGGAGATAGTCTCAAGGTGAGTGTAGACCCTTACAGGCACCTGGGGGCCCATGACTCACCATGCACACATGTCCCACTGCTTGGTTATCTTTCCCATCAACCACTGGGGCAATATGCTGTGGCCTGGCTGGGGCCAGGAAAGCTGAACCAGGTATTTCCCTTTTGCATGGGCCAACTGTCCTAACCCTAAGTGGACAAGTGACCCCCCCAGGGTGATGGAACCTCCATGCTGGGATGCACTACGTACCTAGATCTGATACATGGCCTATTGGATTCACTTACAAAACACAAATTCAGAGATAAATGAATTAAGAATTTCAAGATGGTGATCATAGCACATTAAATCCTAAGTTCAGGGGCCCTTCTGAGTGTGGGGCCAGGTGCAACTGCACTGGTTGTGTGCCCATGAAGCTGGCCCTGATTTTGTGCGTAACATATCATTTTGCTTTTCCATTTACCAGATAATGGACATGTAGGTTGTTTCTAGTTTTGGGCTGTTATGAATGTTCACTTGTGAGTCTTTGTGTGGATGTATGTTTTTATTTTTCTTTATTTTATTATTATTTTTTGGAGATGGAGTTTTGCTCTTGTCGCTCAGGCTGGAGTGTAATGGCATGTTCTCGGCTCACCACAACCTCCACCTCCCAGTTTCAAGAAATTCTCCTGCTTCAGTCCCCCGAGTAGCTGGGAGGGAATGTGCCACCTTGCCCAGCTAATTTTGTATTTTTAGTAGAGATGAGGTTTCTCCATTTGATCAGGCTGGACTCAAGCTTCAGACCTAAGGTGATCCACCCACCGTGACTTCCCAAAGTGCTCAGATTATAGGCCACTGTGCCTGGCCTGTTTTTATTTTTCTTGGGATACTTGGGAATGTAATTACTGGGTCACAAGGTGGGCTTGTATTTAACTTGTTAAGAAAATGCCAAAATGTTTTCCAAAGTGACTGTACCATTTTGCATTTCCACCAGCAATATATGAAGGTTTCTTCACATTCTCACCAACTCTTATTATTATCTGTCTTTTTGATGATAGCCATTCTGCTAAGGGGTGTAGTGGTATCTCACTGTGATTTTGATTTGCATTTTCTTAATGACTAATAATACTGAAAATCTTTTCATGTGTTTATTTACTATCCATATATTTTCTTTAGTGAAGTTTCTATTTAAATGTTTTGCTCAATTATTCCTAAATTGAGTTATTTATCTTATTGACTTGGAAGACTTTTACAAATATGTTTTGAATACAAATCATTTCAGTTACATTTTGCAAATATTTTCTCCCAGGATATTACTCTTATTTTCAATTTCTTAATGGTGTTTTTTTGAAGAGCAAGAGTTTTTAATTTTAATGAAGTCCAATTTATCAATTCTTTTTCTCTTATAGTTCATGCTTTTGGCGTCATCTGATTCTTTTATTACACTCCTCAGGGAAGAAATTGGAAGCCACGGTGGGATGCTGGGGAGCGGGTTTTTCTTGATTCTGTTATAGAAACACAAGAGAAAAGTAAGCATGATTTTAGACCAACCAGCATTTTGCAGCCTCCGCCTGCCTTCCTCCCCACTGTGGGTATGCAGCCTGTGTCTGCGAAGGGGCTCATGGGCATCGCTTAGGGATGACTGACAAGAGTCATGTCCTGACAGTTCCACTCTACACTTGAGAGGGAAAGACATCACCTGGAAATTTCAGGGATAGGGGATCCTCAGGCCCTGTGTGAGGAATTTTTCCAGAAGACTTCCTCTGTGATCATAACAGAAGAGGCATGGTTTGAGGACGAAGTGCTAGGGCCTTAAGTTATTCTTTGTTTCAAAGTCTGAGTACCATTCAAGGTTAACGATTAGCATGAACCCCAGTTTTAGCTAAAACTTCAAGTGGGATGATAGATGCGATTCTCCTAAGTGATAAAGAGATGACTTGGAAAAATTTTATATTATTAATATCTCTCTTTTAGTTTGAAAAATATTTATTGAGCCCCTATTATGTTTCAGGTATTGTTCTAGGCCCTGTGGATGCACCAATAGAACGAAGCAGGCAGAAGTCCTTGCTCTTGTGGAGCTTAGACTCCAGGAGAGGGAGACAGACAACACATAAGGGAGGGAAGGGAGGAAAATTATGCAGTATATTAGAAGTGATAAGTGCTATGGGAAAAAAATAGCAGGAGTTGGAGGAGGATCAGGGACACTGGAGATGTTTCATATATAAAGGCGGTCTGGGAGAACTCACTGAGAAGGTGCTATTTGAAGTGGGGAAGTGATATCTGGGGAAACAGCAAAGGGAGAGGCCTCAGTTAGTGCAAGAGCCCCAAGGTGATGGTGCCCAACGTGTTCAAGGATTTATGTGGGGTCAGGGTAGAATGAACAAGGAAAAGTGAGGCAGGAGATGAAGTCAGAGAGGAAATCTGACTAGATAATGTACGTTGTAAACCATTGTTAAGTTCTTTAGTTTTCACGTAAAATGTACTAGTTGGGCATGGTAGCTCATGCCTGTAATTCTAGCACTTTGGGAGGCCTAGGCAGAAGGATCCCTTGAGGCCATTAGTTTGAGACCAGCCTGGACAACGTAGTAAAACCTTCCTCTCTACAAAAAAAAATGAAAAAATTAGCTGGGTGTGGTAGCTCATGCTTGTAACACCAGCAACTTGGGAGGCTGAAGCAGAAGGATTCCTTGAGCCCAGGAGATGGAGGCTGCAAAGGCTATGATTGCACCAACGCACTCCAGCCCAGGTGACAGGGCAAGATCCTGTCTCTAAAAACAAATAAATAAAAAATAAAAGGTGCCGGGCGCGGTGGCTCAAGCCTGTAATCCCAGCACTTTGGGAGGCCGAGGCGGGTGGATCACGAGGTCAAGAGATCGAGACCATCCTGGTCAACATGGTGAAACCCCGTCTCTACCAAAAATACAAAAAATTAGCTGGGCATGGTGGTGCGTGCCTGTAATCCCAGCTACTCAGGAGGCTGAGGCAGGAGAATTGCCTGAACCCAGGAGGCGGAGGTTGCGGTGAGCCGAGATCGCGCCATTGCACTCCAGCCTGGGTAACATGAGTGAAACTCTGTCTCAAAAAATAAAATAAAATAAAATAAAATAAAAGGTTAACATAGAGTGAGCTTGAATACATTTTGTTCAACAATATCAAAATTTGTATGCCATTTGAGTGTATTATAGTTACCTTTTCCTCAAGTTATTTCCAGAACAATACAAGGAATTCAGTGTGTCATTAAATTATCGTTGACTTTTTAAAATGGCAAGTGATCCTGGATACTGCGTGGATAATAAAAGATAACAAATTGATCTAAAATATCATTATAGAGCTGCCAAGAAAGATAAAAATACTGGCCTATGCAGAAAGAAATAAAATTTAAATACAGAAATGCATCTATTTTCTTTGAAATTGGTTTTAAATTAATTAGTGAAAAATAGAGATTGGGAAATTACAAAGGATAATTTATTACAAAGCAGGCCATAAATGAGTAATTTTGTTACAGTGAAGATACAGATTCTAAAAGCAACTCACCTGAATATGCAATTTCTATATACGAATAAAATGCACACTTGATATTTTTATGTCAACTTGAGTTGTATGGAGTAATATGC
Source organism: Cebus imitator (assembly GCF_001604975.1). NCBI lineage: Eukaryota > Metazoa > Chordata > Mammalia > Primates > Cebidae > Cebus > Cebus imitator. The sequence goes on along the minus strand of NW_016107360.1, from coordinate 16,390,479 downwards.
ATGTTGATTGAAAGAACTGTCTCATCATGTGCCCTGGGAACAGAGGTTCCACATGCTTGGGAAGAGATGAAGCCTGGACACTCTAACTCTCCCTGTGGAGTGGGCTGGGCTCACCCTTGGTGTTTTATATCCACAGCCCACTGCCTGGGAGTCAGTGAAAGGGATCTGCAAGAAGTTTGAAGAATCAGGTGGCAGTATGACTCCTGGAGAAGTTGTGGAATATACAGACCAAAACTCAAATACTATCGATCGGCCGGGCGCGGTGGCTCAAGCCTGTAATCCCAGCACTTTGGGAGACCGAGGTGGCTGGATCACGAGGTCAAGAGATCAAGACCATCCTGGTCAACATGGTGAAACCCCGTCTCTACTAAAAATACAAAAAATTAGCTGGGCATGGTGG
>NW_016107360.1:16335716-16386357 GCF_001604975.1 Cebus imitator | reverse complement strand
AAAACAAATACTATCGATCATTTCAAACAGACAGTTCTCCAAGCCTTGGGGTCCTACTTTGTCAAAATTGGACATTTACATCTAAATATAAAACATCCTTCCTCTGATGGAAAACATTTCTGGCTTTTCTTGATGCTGATAGGGGTAGATCTAGAAGTAATTCTGGTTAAATTCACGTTTCTGCCTTTCCTGATGTTCACTACTGCACTGTCAGCAGCTCATCATTGGCGGCCTCTGGTGGCCGATTCTAGCTGCTGAATAGCAACTGGCAACACTCTGGAGTAACTATTTCCCAGGAGCCCTTCTTATTTCAGGAGAAATGCCCTCATCAATTGAGCTTGGGTAAGATCCAATATTTTCCTTTGATAATGATACATATTCCAGAGTTTAATGAGTTTAATGAAATTACTTAAACCCTAAGTTTGGCTTACAAATAAACAAGCACAAAATAAATAAGTACAAAAACTTAGGTGGAACATTTCTGCATAAGAAAGCTAATACTTTTGGGTTTTTTACTATTCTACATGCTATATGTTTGTTAATTTATTTAAGCCTCATAACAACTCTATGAAGTGTTATTATAGTCCCATATTACAGAAGGGGGAAAGTGAGGTACAAAGAGGTCTCACTTGCCCAAAATCACACAACCAGTAAGCGGAACAGGAATTTAAATTTAGATGGTTTTGTTTCAGACTCTCCTGTTAACCACTACACCATACCACCACTCATGTGGCCAGATATATAATGCTTGTGGTATATAATGCCTGATTCTCTTTCAAAAGCAAGGCAAGATTATGTATCTGTTTATATTTGTGTGTAAACATACATATTTAAAACATATATGATGTAAAACAAATCATTTTAGATATATCATTTAAGGACAGTTATATAAAAGAAAGAATTGTATATATGAAGCAAGGTAATAAATGATTTTATATGGGAAAAGTATTTGAAGGTTATTTTTATGGTGATGTATATATTTCAATAATAACATTTCCTGTTAATTATTAACTTCTTCTTCAGATTGGGATTGAACATGTAGAATTTTGTATGTCTAAATCTCTGCTAGTCTAAGCTTGCTGAGAGCAGAATTGGTGTTTGATCTATCTCTGAGTGCCGGTAGTGAGACTCTACCAATACCTGTTGAATGAATGAACAAGAGAATGGATGAATAAATATATCAGCTAACCTTTCTTCAAAGTAATTAGTGTTCATAATATTGATAGCAAATGGTCATATGGTATCCATACTTTATTAATTTTCCTAATATATAAATTATTATATATTTATATACTCTTTCCAGAGTTAGTAGTATATAAATACTAACTATCCTAAATATACTAACTCATTTAATCTACAGCAGCCTTATGAGGAAGGTGCTATTATTACTTATCATTTCACAGATAAGGAAATGGAGGCAAAAAGTTTTGTATTGTTTTGTTTTGTTTTAATTGCATTTTAGGTTTTGGGGTACATGTGAAGAACATGCAAGATTGTTGCATAGGTACACACGTGGCAGTGTGATTTGCTGCCATCCTCCCCATCACGTATATCTGGCATTTCTCCCCATGCTATCTCTCCCCAACTCACCACCCCGCTCTGTCCCTCCCCTATTTCCCCCCTACAGACCCCAGTGTGTGATGCTCCCTTCCCTGTGTCCATGTATTCTCATCGTTCAACGCCCACCTATGAGTGAGAACATGCGGTGTTTGATTTTCTGTTCTTGTGTCAGTTTGCTGAGAATGATGGTTTCCAGGTTCATCCATGTCCCTACAAAGGACACAAACTCATCGTTTTTTAATGGCTGCATAGTATTCCATGGTGTATATGTGCCACATTTTCCCTGTCCAGTCTATCATCGATGGGCACTTGGGTTGGTTCCAGGTCTTTGCTATTGTAAACAGTGCTACAATGAACATTCGTGTGCATGTGTCCTTATAGTAGAACGATTTATAATCCTTTGGATATATACCCAGTAATGGGATTGCTGGGTCAAATGGAATTTCTATTTCTAGGTCCTTGAGGAACCGCCACACTGTCTTCCACAATGGTTGAACTAATTTACACTCCCACCAACAGTGTAAAAGTCTTCCTATTTCTCCACATCCTCTCCAGCATCTGTTGTCTCCAGATTTTTTAATGATAGCCATTCTAAATGGCGTGAGGTGGTATATCAATGTAGTTTTGATTTGCATTTCTCTAATGATCAGTAATGATGAGCTTGTTTTTTCATATGTTTGTTGGCCTCATGTATGTCTTCTTTTGTAAAATATCTGTTCATATTCTTTGCCCACTTTTGAATGTGCTTGTTTTGTTTTTTTTTCTTGTAAATCTGTTTTAGTTCTTTGTAAATTCTGGATATCAGCCCTTTGTCAGATGGGTAGACTGCAAAAATTTTTTCCCATTCTGTTGGTTGCCGATTCACTCTAATGACTGTTTCTTTTGCTGTGCAGAAGCTGTGGAGTTTGATTAGGTCCCATTTGTCTATTTTGGCTTTTGTTCCCAATGCTTTTGGTGTTTTAGTCATGAAGTCATTGCCTACACCTATGTCCAGAATGGTTTTGCCTAGGTTTTCTTCTAGGGTTTTTATGGTGTTAGGTCTTACATTTAAGTCTTTAATTCATCTGGAGTTAATTTAGTGTAAAGTGTCAGGAAGGAGTCCGCTTTCTGATTTCTGCACATGGTGAGCCAGTTTTCCCAACACCATTTGTTAAGCAGGGACTCCTTTCCCCATTGCTTGTTTTTGTCAGGTTTGTCAAAGATCAGATGGTTATAGATGTGTGGTGTTGCTTCTGAGGCCTCTGTTCTGTTCCATTGGTCTATATCTCTGTTTTGGTACCAGTACCATGCTGTTTTGATTACTGTAGCCTTGTAGTATTGTTTGAAGTCTGGTAGTCTGATGCCTCCCACTTTGTTCTTTTGGCTTAGAATTGACTTGGCTACGCGGACTCTCTTTTGGTTCCATATGAAGTTTAAGGTGTTTTTTTTCCAGTTCTGTGAAGAAGGCCATTGATAGCTTGATGGGGATAGCGTTGACTCTGTAAATTACTTTGGGCAGTATGGCCATTTTCATGATACTGATTCTTCCTAACCATGAACATGGAATGTTTCTCCATCTGTTTGCGTCCTCTCTTATTTCGTTGAGCAGTGGTTTGTAATTCTCCTTGAAGAGGTCCTTTACGTTCATTGTTAGTTGTGTTCCTAGGTATTTTATTCTCTTTATAGCAATTGTGAATGGCAGTTCATTCTTGATTTGGCTCTCTTTAAGTCTCTTATTGGTGTATAGGAATGCTTGTGACTTTTGCACATTGATTTTGTATCTTGAGACTTTGCTGAAGTTGCTTATCAGTTTCAGGAGAGTTTGGGCTGAGATGATGGGGTCTTGTAAATACACAGTCATGTCGTCTGCAAATAGAGACAATTTGACTTCCTCCTTTCCTATTGAAATACCCTTTATTTCCTTTTCTTGCCTGATTGCTCTGGCTAGAACTTCCAGTACTATATTGAATAGGAGTGATGAGAGAGGGCAACCTTGTCTAGTGCCAGATTTCAAAGGGAATGCTTCCAGTTTTTGCCCATTCAGTATGATATTGGCTGTTGGTTTGTCGTAAATAGATTTTATTATTTTGAGATACGTTCCATCAATACCTAGTTTATTGAGGGTTTTTAGCATAAAGGGCTGTTGAATTTTGTCAAAGGTCTTCTCTGCATCAATTGAGATAATCATGTGGTTTTTGTCTTTGGTTCTGTTTATTTGGTGAATTACGTTTATAGACTTGCGTACATTGAACCAGCCTTGCATCCCCAGGATGAAGCCTACTTGATCATGGTGGATAAGCTTTTCGATGTGCTGTTGCAATCGGTTTGCCAGTATTTTATTGAAGATTTTTGCATCTATGTTCATCATGGATATTGGCCTGAGTTTTTTTTTTCTTGCTGAGTCTCTGCCAGGTTTTGGTATCTGGATATATTGGTTTCATAAAATGATTTGGGAAGGATTCCCTCTTTTTGGATTGTTTGGAATAGTTTCAGAAGGAATGGTACCAGCTCCTCTTTATGTGTCTGGTAGAATTTGGCTGTGAACCCATCTAGACCTGGGCTTTTTTTGGGTGGTAGGCTTTTAATTGCTGCCTCAACTTCAGACCTTGTTATTGGTCTACTCAGGATTTCGACTTCTTCCTGGTTTAGGCTTGGGAGGATGCAAGTACCCAGGAATTTCTCCATTTCTTCCAGGTTTACTAGTTTATGTGCAAAGAGTTGTTTGTAATAATCTCTGATGATGGTTTGAATTTCTGTGGATTCTGTGGTGATATCCCCTTTATCGTTTTTTTATTGCATCTATTTGATTATTATCTCTTTTCTTTTTTATTAATCTGGCTAGTTGTCTGTCTATTTTGTTGATCTTTTTGAAAAACTAGCTCCTGGATTTATTTATTTTTTGAAGGGTTTTTTATGTCTCTATCTCCTTCAGTTCTGCACTGATCTTACTTATTTCTTGTCTTCTGCTAGGTTTTCAGAATTTTTGATCTTGCTCCTCTAGCTCTTTCCATTTTGACAATAGGGTGTCAATTTTAGATCTCTCCTTGCTTCTCATGTGGGCATTTATTGCTATATATTTTCCTCTAGACACTGCTTTAAATGTGTCCCAGAGATTCTGGTACGTTGTGTCTTCATTCATGTTGGTTTCGAAGAATATCTTTATTTCTGCCTTCATTTCATCGTTTATCCAGTCAACATTCAAGAGCCAGTTGTTCAGTTTCCATGAAGCTGTGCAGTTCTGAGTTAGTTTCTGAATTCTGAGTTCTAACTTGATTGCACTGTGGTCTGAGACACTGTTTGTTATAATTTCCATTCTTTTGCATTTGCTGAGGAGTGATTTACTTCCAATTATGTGGTCAATTTTAGAGGAGGTGTGATGTGGTGCTGAGAAGAATGCATATTTTGTGGATTTGGGGTGGAGAGTTCTGTAAATGTCTATTAGGTTTGCTTGGTCCAGGTCTGAATTCAATCTGTTTCAGATTGCTGTTTCTTTGTGGGGGTGGGACCAGCCGAGCCTGATCACTTGGCTCCCTGCCTCAGAGCCCTTTTTTTTTGAGTTGAACGGGCAACTCTGTGTCCCAGGTATTCCAGTTGCCTGTTGAAAAGGCGCTGGGATCTGTGTGATTTCCCGTGCAGTGATCCACTGTGCCGACTGCAACAGCTGTGCTGAGATTCGTGGTGCTTTTTTGCCCAGGAATCTCCCGGCCTGGCTCCCTGTTTCTGTCCTCTTTTTTTTTAATCAGTTGAATGGGTGACTCTGTCTCCCGGGAGCTCCAATCACCAGCTAAAACGGAGCCTGGACCTGTGTATTTTGTGTGGATAACCGCCACACAGGCCAAAACAGCTGCGCGTGGGGTTCCTCCGCCTGGCAATCTCCTGGTCTGTGGGCAATAAAAATCCATCTGGAAATACGGCATCCACTCACCCTCCATGCTTTTGCTGGGAGCTGCAATCCTGAGCTGCTCCTAATCGGCCATCTTGGATCTCTCCAACAGCCCCATTCTTTGGCAAAAAGTTTAAATAAGTTTCTCAAGCTGGTAAGTGGCAGTGCTAAGATTCAACCCAGGAAGTTTAGTTCCAGAATTCATGAGCCCAACCACCAAGCTACATGACCTTATGCAAACAGCCTTGAGCTGGCCTTGGCTGAGTGTGTTTTCAGTGCTGCAGGGGTATGCATTGAGGGATTTTTAATTGCTTGGTGCTTATATGGAAAAGGTATTGGGTATGGACCCCCTTCAGCTCTGGGAAACTCAGACTCAGCATGCCCCTCCAAGCCGAATCCACTGTGCCCACTTGCAAGTTCCCAAATTCACTCCTGTTCTGTGCTGTCTCAGTGAGTAGCAACAATAGCCTGTCATTTGGGCTCTTTCTCTCCAGGGTTGTTCCTGTTTCATCTGTGCTCCACGTAGCTGTTCAATTGATTTTTTTTTTTTTTGAATAGGCTTTATTTCTAGAGTAGTTTTAGGTTGACAGCAAAATTGAGTAGAAATTACTCAGTCCCTATATACCCACTGACTCTCCTACATATGTAACCTACCCTGCTATCAATATCCCCCACCAATGTGGTACATGTGATCATCACTGAACCTACATTGACACATCGTTAGCGTCTAAAGTTCGTAGTTTACATTAAGTGCCACTCTTAGTGTTGCACAGTCTATGGGTTTGGATGAGTGTATAAAAACATGTATCTATCATTAGAGGATCATATGGAATAACGTCCCTGTTCTAAAAAATCCTCTGTGCTCCACCTATTCATCCCTTCCTCCCCCTGCCTTCACCCCAACCCTTACTAACCACTCAGCTTTTTACTATTTCCTTTGTTTTTTCTTTTCTAGAATGTCATATAGTTGGAATCATATAGTATGTAGCATTTTCAGATTGGCTTTTTTCACTTAGTAATATGCATTTAAGTTTCTTCAATGTCTTTTCATGGCTTGGTAGCTTCTTTCTTTTTAGTGCCAAATAATATGCCATTGTCTGATGTAACACAGTTTATTTATCAGAGCATGTAAAAAAAACACAAATATGAATTTGTATCCTTTGCTTAAAATCCTTCAATAGCTTTCCTTACAATAAAAAACAAACTCCTTCGTGTGTGTTTCAATGTCTTCACAAAAATAGCTGTGCATTCCACTCCACCTTTACCTCCCCCATGGTGTTGGTAATCCATCCTTCCTGAAGGTCTCTCTGCTCCTCATAGTGAGAGTTTGTCTTTTGAACATGCTGCTCCCCTTGCTTCATATCCTCTCCCTCTTCCCCACACTTGCTCCCTGTTCTCTTCCTTTCTTTGGGGGCAAGTTCAGCATTTATGTAGGTGATCCAGCCAATATTTGGGACTCTTTATTTCCTTGATGTTTTTAGCTCCAAAGACCTTTTGCTCAACATGACTAAGTCATTGACGATAACTGCCCCCCGCCCCGAAATCTAGATTTCAAGCATCCTGCTCCCTGATCCTCTCCTATGCTTCCAACTCATGTGTTTAATGATCTCACTGTGGCAAGTTCCAGCCTAAATACAGCCTCTGCTTCACTGCCAGGACCCCCTTTTCATGTCCTCACGTCTCAAAAGTTCGTGCCTCTCTCTTTCCTCTATTGTCCTTGTCCAGAAAAAAATCACAATGTTGGTTAAAGCTAGCTATCCACCAACTCTGCACCGGCTCCTGGGCAGCTTCTCAGTGCTGGAGAAAACACAACCGTGCCAGCAAGGCTCATTTCAAATGTAAGATCCCAGATCTCAAATGGCTACCCCACAATCCCGGTGGCTGTACTGCAGTTCCCTGTCACCATTCTTTTATAGCCCTCATCTTGAACCTGCCAGCCTTGACCTTATGCTTCCCTCCTGCTGTGGCCTCATCTCTGTGCTTCTTTTCAAGCTAGAAAGTTCTGTATTCCCATGATCTTTATTTCCTCATCTCCCAGTCTCTCTTTCACTGACATTTCAATTAGGCTTCTGGAACTCACGCTACTGAAATGGGTTTCACAAAGGCTTCAGTGCTCTGACTTGTCATAGAGAGTTCTGTCTTCATCTTATTCAACCTCTCAGCAATATGAACTAATTCTTCATTTTTTAATTATTAAAAAAATTATAACTGTGGTAAAATACACATAATGTAAAATGTATCATCTTAATCTTTTTAAAATGTATAGTTCAGTAGTGTTAAGTACCTTCACACTGCTGTGCAATCAGTCTCCAGAGCTCTCTTCACCTTGGAAAACCAAAACTCTATACCCATTAAACAACAACTCCCCGATACCCCTTCCTCCCTGAACCTGGTAACCACAATTCTACTTTTGCTTTTTATGAATTTGACTACTCTAGGCTGCTCATATAAGTGGAATCATACAGTATTTGTCCTATTATGAGTTTTAAATTTTATTTTACATAATATCCTCAAGGTTCATTGATATAATAGCATGTGTCAGAATTTCCTTCTTTTTAAGGCTGAATAAAACTCAATTTTTTTTTTCTGTTTGTTGATGAACACTGAGCTTGCTTCTGCTTCTTGGTTTTTGTGAATAATGCTGCTAGGAACATGGATGTACAAATAGCTCTTTGAGACCCTGTGTCCAATTATTTTGGATACATACCCAGAAGTAGTATTCCTGGATCATGTGGTAATTCTATGTTTAATTTTTTGAGGACCACCTATTTTGTATAGCAGTTGTACTATTTTACCTTCCTACCAAGAGTATACAAAAGTTCCAGTTTTCTACATCTTTGCCAACGCTTGTTATTTTCTAATTTTTAAAAAAATCTTGTAGCCATCCTAGTGAGTGTGTAGTGATATCTCATTGGGGTTTTGATTTGCATATTCCTAATGATTTGTGTTAGTGAGTATCTTGTTGGCCATTTGTATATCTTGTATATTTGGAGAAATATCTATTCAAGTTTTTTGCTCATTTTTTAATCGGATTGTTTTTCTTTGCTGTTGAATTGCAGGAGGTCTTCATATAGTCTGGATATCAACCCCTTATTGGATAAATGATTTGCAAATACTCCCTCCTGTTCCTTAGGTTGCCTTTTCACTCTTCTGATTGTGTCCTTTGATGCACAAGAGTTTTAAATTTTGATAAGTCCAATTTGTCTGTTTTTTCTGTTGTTGTCTGTGCTTTTGATGTCATATCTAAGGAATCATTGCCAAATCCAATGTCCTGAAGATTTTCTCCTGTGTTTTCTTCTAAGAGTGTTTAGTTTTAGCTCTTATGTTTAGGTCTTTGAGTAATTTTTGTAGAGGGTGTAAGATAAGAGTCCAGTTTCATGTGTTTGTGTGTGAATATCCAGTTTTCTCAGCACCGCTTTTTGAAAAGACTCCATTTGGCTCATTTGTGAAATACTTTCTTCCTTCTTGTTCTGTGACTCCTTATACTCCTGCTCTGATCTCAATGATTGGCCTTCATCTTTTTTTTTTCTCATTGTTTATTTGTCATCTTTTTGACCTCTAAAAACAGAATCTCCATTGGCTCAGTACTTGTCTTTCTTCTCTCCCCTCCTTTCCCTTTTATTCTCTTCTCTTTGTGGGTGATCTCATTCAATCCTGTGGTTTTAAATATGGACAACCCACAATTCTCTATCTCCATCCCCAATCCTGGCCTCTAAGGTCACATACCCACTTGCCTTCTTGATATTTGTAGTCAGATCTCTAAAAGGCACTTTAAATGCACATTTATTGATTACCCCATCAAAATCTGCTAACTTGTAAGTTTCTCCGTCTTCCTCTTTGATGAGCTTCTCAGAGAAAGATGTATAGCAGTACATACCTTTTTAATACAGTTTTTTTCATTCAACTGCACTAGTTTTGGTTTCCCAGCTATCTGCTCTTGTAGCATACTGTTCTTTCCTAACAAAGTACTCATGATGCTAGTGTATAGTAATTATTTGTTTATAGCAATTGTTTATCTCCCCAGCTAGACTGTAACCTTCAGGGTGCGTGTCTGACTTGTTCAAGGTTGGCTTCCCAGGACCCAGTACAGTATCTGGCACCTAGTAAAGGCTCAATAAATACTCATTGACTGAACAGGTGGAATTCCAAGAGCGGAGTGTGGGGTGGCTTGGAAGGGAGGAGACTAGAGGTAGGGAGCTTCTCTAGACAAGAGGTAGTGAATACCTGAGCTGGGAAAGTAGGGGTGTGTCGGGGTCACTACTTGCGGGGCTCTGTCTTGCATAATTTGACTTAGCAACAGATGAATAAAGTACACTGACACGGATATTATGTTTTGCTAGTTCGACTGAGTGGGTGGCTTACAGACTCTTTAAAGAGTGCTGTAAACAGTTGAAACTGCTGGCCCTTACTTGCTGGCCTCTTTGGCCTTTCTTTAGCACACGTTAAATGAGAAAACCTTTTAGTTAATACTATTAGAGGTTGAAGATTAAAGGACAGGTTCTGACACTTAAAGCAAACAGGTTCTGACGCTTAAAGGTGGGTAATAATATACCTGGTCGACTTCCCCCGAGAGGGCCATCTGGCTCAAAAGTTAGTTTTAAGACTGCATGAGTATACAAATTATTCAGATAAACTCCTCCACATACTTTAGCTATTTGCTTTTCTTATTAACTAAATGTAAAGGGGATTTAGGCTGCCTTCAGTGAAAAACTATAGAAAAAACTTTTAGGCCTTCCAAAACGGTTTGAGACTATATTCTATAACTTTCTCTACTATTTTTCCTTTAACATTTTTGCCACTACCTTGACTGAACACCTGCGGGGGTGGAAAGGAACAGAGAAAGACAGAGAGAGAGAGTGAGAGAGAGAAAGAGAGAAAGAGAGAGGAGAGAGAGTTAAGAAACATGAGAGCAGAGTCCATAAAATATGGATGTCTGGGGATGAGAGAGAAAGGGGTGTAAGATGCCTCAGGACCTGCGTAGAAAGTATGCTTCAATGATGTGGCAAGGGACTTGTTAAATCCTGCTTACTGGAGTTGTTTGTTCAATATTATTTGTTGAAATGCTGTCAGCTAAGAACTGCATTAGGCAGGGAATTCTCTTTTTTCCTTTAGAAAGTTTCCTATAGGCAGTTCTTGGAATCAAGCGTGTAAATGTCAAATGTGTAAATGTTATTTGAGTTATTTGAATGTGGCAAAGGAAATTTCCTTTTCTAAAAGCTAAAGATTATTTTAAGATCACAAACTACATCTAGTCTTTTAGGCTCAATCTTTGATCATCTGGTTTTGAAAACTATTCTTTGATATTTAGCTTTATTTTTTTCCTTAACAGATGTATACACATCAGCTTAAGTTCAGTGAACTCCCAGTTGAGAGAGCCCACATGATAATTTGAGCCCACATGATAATTCCCATTTTCATGTCAATTGTAGTAAGATGATGAGACTTATGTTTCTAATCACTAGTTCTAGCCTGTCATTTTTCCATTTTCTACACGTTTATTTGACATAATAAGGGCAAAATGCAGTAAAATATTCAAATAAGTCTATAAACAATTTCTCTCTAATGGATTAAAGCAGGGATGCTGTTAAAGTTGAACTCTGAGCTAACAGTGGGCATGATAATTTGTTGGATAATATATAGAAGATTCTCCCACCCTGAAGTCTCCTTCATTAAGTAGTACCCTGCTATAGATGGGTATAAAAAATGGAATTCCACCTGTATTTTGGGAAATTTGCAGGTAATCCCATATAATTTCTTCAATTAGACACTCTTTCCTCTATTAGATCCATTTATTTCCATTTTCTATGCTCATTTCTTTGATAGGAACTTGTTATGGGCTGAATTGTGCCCCCTGCTGAATTAATATGCTGAAGTCCTAACTTCCAGTACCTCAGATGTGACTGTATTTGGATATAGTGTCTTTAAAAAGGTAATTAAGGCCAGGTACAGTGACTCATGCCTGTAAGCCCAGGTGTTCGAGATAAGTCTGGGCGACATAGTGAGACCTGTTTCTATTAAAAAATTTTAAAAATTAGCTGAGCGTGATGGTGCATGCCTGTGGACCCAGATACTTGGGAAGCTTGAGCCTGGGAGGTTGAGGCTACAGTGAGCCATGATTGTGTCACTGCACTCCAGCCTAGGTGACAGAGTGAGACCCTGTCTCCAAAAACAACAACAAAAAAGAGATAATTAAGGTAAAGTGAGGTCACCGGGGTGGACCCTAATCCAATATGATTGGTGTCCTTATGAGAAGAAGAGATTATGACACAGACACACACAGAGGCAAACCATGTAAAAATATAGGGAGAAGATGGTTATCTACAAGCCAAGAAGAGAGGCTTCAGAAGAAACCAACTTTGTTGACACTTTGATCATCTTGAACTTCTAGTCTCCAGAATTGTGAGAAAATGAATTTCTGTTGTTTAAGCCACTTAGTCTGTGGTAGTTTGCTATGGAAACCCTAGGAAACCAAAGCCGAGCTCTTGGACCAAACACTATTGGCCTTAATGAGACCTCTAGGCAAGCTTCACAGGGTCTCCTGGGCCTTAGAGATGCGAGGGACGATTCCCTTAGGGCTCAAGTGAGGAGAGGAGGATGTGAGTGGTTAAATGACTCACTTAGGGTCACATGCTCAGGGAGGGGCCAGACTGTAGACTTGTGTTCTCTGCTTACTTCATTGACCCCTTGTGCAATCTGGAGAGGTCAATTTTTTAGTCTATTTGAGAAAATACTGTTCAGGGCCTAAAATCTTGACTATGTCCATATAATCACTTGCAAACAGATGTTTATTCTTTCTTAGATTACATGATGTTCATAAACGTTTCGCATGCATGGGCAAATGAGAGTGACCAGGAAAAAGCAGTAATAGAAGATAGATTTTAAAAATCTATGCTTAGGTTTCTGCCAAGACCTGCAGAACACAGAAAAATAAATAATTACAAATTGCTGTTAAAAAGAATATTTTGTTATCTTATTATAAAAGTAGTATATATTTATGGTGTAAAATTTGAAGGACAAAAGGTTTAAAGAGAGAAATGTGTATCTCCACAATCCTATTATTCAAAGATAACTATCATGAGCACTTTGAATGGCTGTCCTCCCAAAATTTTATTACATGCATGTGGATACATGCATAAACATTATAGAAATGAAATAACACAGTACACATACTATTTCATAGCCTCTGTATGTGCTGTTTAAAGGTATTTTATGGACCTTTCCCCAAATCATCAAACTTTCTTTGAAAATACAACTTTTATGGTTGTATTTTAAATGTCCATTATATATTGGACTTTGGGGACTTAAGGGGAAAGGCAGGGGTTGGTGAAGGATAAAAGACGACAAATAGGGTGTGGTGTATACTGCTCGAGTGACGGGTGCACTGTGTAAGGGAGATGGGTGCCAGAGTAAAACCTCACTTTTTTCCAAGCCCCAAATGTGGGAAAGACCTTTTAGGTGGCATTGCCTTTAATGCCTCTTGTGGTTCTGAGCCATACTAAGGCGTAGGACTGGCCCTACTCCTGGCCTGTTAGTCTGGATGTTGAAGCCTCATAGACATAGAATCTATACAATACTATAAGCTCAGATTTTTCAGCTGACCTTGTCCAGTCCCAAACTTGGGAGTCATTTCCCTTTTTCTCTCCTTCCCAAGCTCTCACTTCTCAAGTACCACTAAGTCCTATTGATGCTATGTCCAAAATATGCCTCCCTTTGGGTCACCTCACCCCACTTCTACCACTCACACCTGGATTCAGCCATATCATCTATTCCCTGGGCCAATGAGCTGGCTTCCTAAATCGGCCCCAACCTCCACACTTGCTCCTCCAACCCAGACTCTTCATGGCAGCCCTGATGAACTGTTTTGAAACATACATTTGGAATCCCTTACTCAAAATTCTTGATTCTCCCTGTTGTCATTCCTCATTACCTCCATCCTTTCCTTTTTGCACTGATCACAATTTGTAATGACATGTTTCTTTCTGCCTTTGTTTCCATGTCTGTCTTCCCCACTAACCTGTAAACTCCATGGAGGCAGGGGTCAGGCTTGCTTTGCACACCGGTACAGCTTAATAAATTGTTGGATTTGAATCTAGTTTCTAAATCAAGGCCACATGTCAATTCTGAATCATTGTCCTAGTGCCCCCTTCAAGCAGTTGCCCAGCCTCTTCTAGATCCTCCTGTGGATGGAGTTTCTCACTACCCCTGAGGCCACCCTGTCTGCATTTAAAAGGAAAGTCACGCACCTAACTTCAGCTTTCAAAGAAGGGTTTGTTGCTTCCCTGTCAAACGCAGGTTTGTAAGTTAAGATCTTACTGATCCGAGATGCAGTTGGCCCAAGGTCAAGTAGGTCAAGGTCTCGCATCTCACCCAGTGTTTGGAGGACATTGCTTGTCCTACCCAAAGGAGGCAGAGAAGGAGGGAGGAGGAACTGAGTGTCCGTAAACTGAAGGAAATCTTCCCAGGGCACTGATGGCCTTGCTGAGTTATTTTCTTTGGAAAACTCCCCTCATTTAGCAGATGCGATTCACTGCTCTCTGGCCTTAACTTCCGCCCCACCCATAGTGTTTCTAGGGACTTCTGTTCTGGGGACAGAACAAGCTTGAGGGTCGATCCTGTTCCCATGCCCTGCCCCTGACCTCTCTCTCTGGATCTAAAGTCCAGAGTGAAGGAAATTGTGGCATGGGGCTCAGGAACAGGCCTTGGCCAGCTCTCAATGGCCCAGCTCCTTACCCAAGCAGGGGTTACTAATGCAGACTCATTCAAATGGTGGCAGGGAGTTAGAGGTCCAATGCATTGTGGGAAGAGATAAGACTGCCGTTTGAAATTCTGGCTGTATTGAGGCCATGTCCTCAGGGTTTAGCTGGTCTATTAAATAGTAATCTAACCCTGTGATGATCTCAATTAATTCGATGTTTTCCCCAGTCTCCTTTGGATAGTCTATGCTTAGCACTATGAGCTCACCAGCAGTTTTATATCCAGCACAGGAGAGGTTCTCCTCTGTTCTTCTTTTGATTCTAGCCATTCGCAGCCAAGGCAAAACTTATCAGCATAGCCGAACAAGGCTGTGGAGCCAGAGAGGGCTGAGTGCAAGCTTGAATCAGCCACTTACTGAGGCCTTGAACAGTTCACTCACCTTGCAGAGCCTCAGTTGCAAATGGAGACTATGCCTACATCTAGAGTCATTGCGAGGATTAAAGTTACATGAGGTGTCCAGCACTGTGCTTAGCACAGACTAGGGGTGCCGCACATGGTGGTTCTTTATCCAAACAAAATCTCCATTTTCTGGGACAGGTAGCCAAGTATGGCTTCTGAATCTTTTGGTCGTTCTGGGAGACACCATATTCACTCTTGGGCTACACATACCTGTGGCAAATTAGATAAAAAGTCCCTGCATCCTAGATCTTCGATCTTACATGATTTGTTAGAAGGAAATCAGTGTCAGGGGAAAATGTAGAACAGAGGAAAAGGTGGAACAGGATGAAAGAAACCCAGAGTGTTGGGGAAGGGGATGGTGGTTTTAAATAAGGTGGTCTTCTTGAAAAGGTGACATCTGAGCAAAGACTCAAAGGAGGAGAGGGAGACAGCACTGTGGGCAGCAGTGGTAATATAATATTGGGGTTCAGGGTGCCCTTAGCTCCCCTGAGAGGATGTTTCTCCAGGTTCTTGGCCTCCTGCCCTCTCAAGAATGAGAGAGGGGACCACGGCGCAGTGCTCAGTAAATGCCGGACTTGAAAGTGTTTGTAGAAAGTGATTTATTTAGAGAGAGAGAGAGAGACAGAGAGAGAAACAAGAGAAGGAGAGAGAAAGAGACAGCTAACTCTCACACTGATTGAGAGAATCCAGAAAGATGGAATCCAGGAGAGGAAGGCGGCTTCCACACTGAATGGAAGGAAATAGAGAGAGATGGAGTTTAGGAGGAGAAGACAGGCTTCCACGAAGGGAGTGTTTGTGGAAGGGGACTCCAGAGGGAAAATCCAGGAGAGAGAAAGATGGCTTCCATGAAGGGAGTGTTCGTGGAAGGGGACCCAAACATGGAGTCCGAAGGGGTGTGGAAGAAGGAGTCTTAACCTGCCTTGTGGTTCATGTTACCCACAGCCAAGTGGTGGTAGTGGTGGTCACAGTTAAGTCAAATAACTTGGGTCAAAATGATAAACTCTCTATATAGCTTTGATGAACGTGTATTTGTTAGTGCTCTGCTTCTTTTAGAATCAGACACCCAAAATAGATTGAGGAATAGTTTTCAACAAGAAGGTTCCTTGGTCAAATAAGTTTAGGAAATGCTCCCCCTCTTGGAATTTCACAGAGTGCATCAGCATTTCTTTTTCTGGGCCAGGGCCTCCCTCTGTCACCCAGGCTGGAGGACAGTGGTAGGATCACAGCTCACTGCAGCCTTGACCTCCCAGGTTCAAGTGATCCTCCCACCTCAGCTTCCCGAGTAGCTGGGTCTACAGGTGTGCACCACTGTACCCAGCAAATTTTAAAATTTTTATATAGACGAGGTCTTGCTATATTTCCCAGGCCGGTCTCTAGTTCTTGGCCTCAAGTGATCCTTCTACCTTGGCCTCCCAAAGTGCTGGGATTACAGGTGTAAGCCACCATGCCCAGCCTTGCATCAGCATCTTAAAGGCTCTGAGGAGTTCTGTGGTAAGAAACATGCTTTGATCTTTAGCTCAGTGTTGATTAAGCTAATTTAGTTGTGGAATTCCCCCCTTTTTTTAATGGAACTTTTAGTTCAATTCCATAGAACTACTAACTTGGGAATGCTTATGCAGACAGATTGACACCAACCAATTTGGGAAGATTTGATTGAATTCTCCCTGAGAATAAAGTGCTTAAAGGAGTTGAAAAACAAAGCTTGTTGCTAGGGTAAGTGAGGTTCTCCAACTGGGAAATCTGGAATAGTTATGAGGTTGAAAACGGCTGGGGTTGGCTTTAGGGTCATGTAATCATTAACCGAACATTTATCCAGAGCTTTCTATCTTGTGGCATGCTATGTGCAAGAATTGGCAAATTTTGTTTCTGTAAAGAACCAACTAATAAGCATTTTAGGTTTTGTGAGCCATTTGATTGCATGAGAGCAGCTATAGATAATAAGTTAATAAATGAACGTGCCTGAGTTCCGCTAAAACTTTATGGACATTGAAATTTGAATTTTATATAATGTACATGTATCACAAATTTTATCCCAATTTAAGTTTTTTTCAACCATTAAATCATTCTTAGATTGCATATCCTACAAAAGCAGGTAGCAGGCCAGATTTGGCCCATGGGCTGATGTTTGTTGACTCCCACTCTATGCTCTGCATGTATCTTGAAGAAGCTCAAAGCCTAGTGGAAGACATATGCACAGAAAACCACAGTGTGCGATGGGAAGGGGTGTATTAGAGTTCAGCGCAGGATGCTTGGAGCTTCCAGAGGAGGAGCTCCCAAACCATGCTGGGATGGGGGATTTCAGTAGGTTGGGAGCGAGAGCTACCACCAAAGGCTCTCTGGACTTTCTGTTTCATCCTCTGGTCCTAATTAGGCATTGACTGTAGGTTTTGCCTGGTTGAATTTAGGAGTTTTCTTTCCTGACCAGTGTTGAAAATCGCGTGCTTTGAATGAAGAGACCTTCCAAACAGGCTTTGTGTGAGCAGCATGGCTGTTTATTCACCTGGGTGCAGGTGGACTAAGGCCGAAAAGGGCATTAGCAAAGGGCAGTGGGATAGGAGTTGGTTCTATAGGTTTGGGTAGTTTTTTGGGGGGCAGGGGTGTTGCAGAGTAAGTTTAGTTACAGTGGTGGGGGGTAGGGTCAAGGGAGTATACATGATCGCAAGTTCAGTTACAATGGCAGGGCTGGGCGAGAGGCATTTACATTATAAGAACAGTTAAGATGGCAGGGTTGGGTGAGGAAGGGTTGTCTGGGGAAGCTCTGCTGCTGGGAGATTAGGGACAATGGCGAATGCAGGCGGGGGTTGGGAGACATCAGCCGAGGCAAGCGGGACTTCAGACTTTCAGGCTCCAGGCTTGCATATGGAGACCTGACAACCAGGCATTTGCATTCCTTTTGAGATTTTTTTCTCATGCCACTTTTTTCCTCCTGGCTCTTGGACTTGGTTCTGTGGTTGAGATCACAAATTGCTCGGAGTTTGTTTTGGGGGCTGGCAACATGCCATCCTGCCTGCTGCAGCCTTCTGGAGATTGAGTGCTCTCTACTTTCTGAGTGCTCGAGGTGTCTCCCTCAGGGGTGAGTATTTTCCTGCCCACCTAGCTCTGGGTTCCTTTGGTTTCTGATTCTCACTGTAAGCATTTCACTTGGTGGTGTGCTGGAGCTAGCTCAGACTGGCTCCTAAGACCAGTTGGTTGTATCTTTTCTCAACTCTGAGTTGAATTCAGTGATGTCTGGTTGGTTGCCTGAAATCTGCCATCTTGGGAGTATTAACACCATGGAAACTGGCAAAGTAAATCTACCAATATATATTGGGGTGATTTTATTTTGGCTTTTTCTGTTCTGGAGAACTGTTTACCAGTACAACATTCTTTGTAAACCCAGGAAAAGTTATTTTTTAGGTTCTGATGCAATCCTGCTCATGGATTTACAGGATGGTAGAGCTAGGAGAATTTGGTGTTGTCGCTCCAGTTTGCTAAACTAAAAAATACCTCAAATCTCTCCCCACCCCTTTATCTTCCTGAGAAATTCCTACTAGACCCTCCCAGTCTTTGTTGGTTCCCTTCCTCAAACCACTGAAGCATGGCACTTGTAACACCTTTGTGTCATCTTCTGATTACGTCTTTTTTTTTTTTTTTAAATAGATATGAGATCTTGCTCTGTCACCCAGGCTGGAGTGCAGTGGTGTGATCATAGCTCATTGCAGCCTTGAACTCTTGGGCTCAAGTGATCTCCTGCCTCAGGCTTCTGAGTAGCTGGGACTACAGGTGCACACTACAGGCCTGGCTAACTTATTTTGTGTGTGTGTAGAGATGCGGTCTTGCTGTGTTGCCCAAGCTGGTCTCACATTCCTGGTCTCAAGTGATCCTCCTGCTTCGGCCTCCCAAAGTGCTGGTTTTGGGAGGCATGTGGGCCACTGTGACTGGCTAACATGTCTGTCTTTTATTCAATGATGAGCTTTTTGAATGTGGGCCAGGAATGGCTGCTGTAGAGTAGTGATTAATTGCCAACGTTCTAAAGCCAGGTTAGCTGTGTTCAAATTCTTGTTCTATCACTTACAACCTGAGTAACCCTGAGCAAGTTGCTGGGTAACTCAGTTTACTTCATCTGTAGAATTGGGGTAATAGTAGCATATTCCTTATAGAGTATAATGACTAAATAAATTAATATACATAAAAGGTCCTAAACCATACCTGCCCCTAGTAGGCCTTCAGTGAATTCAACTATTATTACTATTTATTCTGTCTGTAGTTCCCATCATATTGTCTGGAGTCTGGCGCATGTCACATAGCACACGTTTAATACATTTAATGTGCTTTTTAAATGCTAATTATGAGAGCAAAAGTGCAAAGAGAGATAAAGAAGAAGTGATCTTTGTGGATTAAGGAGATTTGAACAACTGATAGGGTTTGAAATGGGGCTTCTAGGGTTTGTAGAGTGTGGATGGATGGATGGATGAATTCAGAAAGCATTTGTAGGAAAAGCTCTGCTCTGGGAAAGTTAGGCCAGTTTATAAGTATAGAAACTGAATGTGAAAAATAAATCAGCATTAAGCTGATTTCATTCATTTCAAGTTAGTAGCAGACCTACTATCAAAATTCCATCTCCTCCCCAGTGTCTGCTGAGATTTTAGGAATATAACAGATTTTAATTAATTGAACAATGCACTTGAAGGGAAAGCAGGAAGAAGTCAGGAATGTTCCTTAACTCTGGGGCATCTATTTTACGCATGCTGGAGAAATTCCAAACACTTGATTCTTCTCCTCCCACATTTATTGTCATTTTGCCTTTCGTAAATTGTTCTTCCTTTTGAAACTCACCTGTGCTGTGCTTTGCTGAATCAAAACTGGGCTCATAATGCAGGCTGTGCCCTATGATTGTGCTAAAAGAGTCTGCTGTCACAAAAGAAAGGAGGGGTCTTAATTTGTCTTTTTTAGGACCTGCATAGTGATTGAGGTTGGTGTAATTCTCTTTGAGATTTTTGTTCTTTTGTCATTGAGTAATTGTTCTTCAGCTGATGATAGTAGATCAGAGCAAGAGATTGGGAACTGCCGCATTGCAGGGATCAGGACTGGATTGTGAGATTTACCCTTGTTCTCTCTCTGTTCCAAAATTGGGGGCCTGTATCAGAATTCTGTAGTGGGTGACTTAGGCCTGTGATGCATCTTTTATTTTGAGCCTCACTTTACTCCTCCGTAAACAGGAGGGATTATGACACCTACCTCCCTGGCAAGTGGTTGTGGCTTTCAGGAAGATGCAGCTCTGGTGACACTGTAGGACAGAGCCCTGGGGGCTTAGTAGGTACTCAAGAAATCTCTTCTTTCCTTGCTCTGCTTCTCTAAGTTCTTTTCCCTGAGAAGCTCAATGTGTTATATGAATGGTGGAATTTTCCTTAAGCATATTTAAATTGACATAGATATGTGAAAATTAACACATA
This sequence comes from Cebus imitator, assembly GCF_001604975.1. Classification (NCBI taxonomy): domain Eukaryota; kingdom Metazoa; phylum Chordata; class Mammalia; order Primates; family Cebidae; genus Cebus; species Cebus imitator. The sequence continues at coordinate 16,366,350 of NW_016107360.1, read as the reverse complement.
TGTGAAACTTTTATTTTGCTTAAGTGGAAGTGTATGTATGTGTGTGTGTGTGTGTGTGTGTGTGTGTGTGCGCGGGCGCGTGCGCCTAAGCACCTGGTGGGGGTGCATGCAGGTGCCGGTATGACAATATTCATAGGGCAATTCCTTGCATACTCACTTTAACTCTACCTTCCCCACCCAGCTTTTCAGTTCAAGGGGTACATGCGCAGGATGTGCAGGTTTGTTATATAAGTAAACGTTTGCCATGGTGGTTTGCTGCACAGATCATCCCATTATGCAGGCATTAAGCTCAGCATCTGTTAGCTATTCTTCCTGATGCTCTCCCCCTTCCGACAGGCCCCAGTGTGTGTCGTTTCCCAGTTCTACCTTTTTTTCCCTTACATCAAGAAAGGAAATCTGTTAACCAAGAGGATAGAAAACCTTTGATATTTGTGACAAACATGATACTTAAAATTCAAAACACACAAGCAATGGTCGTTCTAAAAATATACTGCACATACACAATGAAACACAAACCTTAGTAAACGTTACAGAATGTTATTTTTGGTGAGGCTAGGGTTTGGTGAGGCAAAAATCTGTCAATTGCTGTGTGGCAAATTAATGTTCACTGAACTGGCTCCAAGTCATCCCACGTATCCCGTTCTGGATTTGACTGTGTTGTGGGCAGGGAAGCTTTGCTCTATGCCTAAGGCCGTGGCCTTCTGGGACCTCTTTTATCCATCCCATTCATTTCTGGACTTTGAGATAATTTTTTTCCTATCCATGTTCTAGAGGCATAAAAACTATACAAAACAGAGGGAAGATACTTTAATCAACGTGAAATAGGTGCAACTACACATTATCTTAAGAAAAATGTCTGTAGGAGCATTTTCACTTTAGAATCCACTTTATTTTTCAGCCTTCATACCCAGAGGGGTCGCTGTGGGGAAGAAGAAAGTGCAGAGAACTGTTGGGTTCCAACCAGGGTTCCAATCCTGCCACTTCTGAACTCTGTGACCTTGAGCAGATTACCTGAGCTCTCTGAGTTTGTGTTTCCACTTGAAAGATGGGAACCACTATAACTCCTCACGGAGTTGTGGCAAATGGCATTCTATAGCAGAGTTTGGCCTCCTTTTCCTGTTCTGCCTGCCCTAGCCCAGGGCCCTCAGGAAGCAGAAATAGATGCTAGGTGGGTATCCATCCAGGGGCCTGGGGTAGCTCCCCTGATGTTCCCAGCTGGTTCTCTCTCTCGTGATGGCTCGCCCACAGCCCGATGGCTCCAGTCCCTTTTCATGCTGGCTGGAGGGAGAAGAGTCAACGGCACCCAAGGGGACGGATGTCATCACTGGGGAAGTGTAGCAGAGCCCTCCGGAACGCCAAGTCAAGGGGCAGGGGCCGGGTGGAAGGCCCGCCAGGAAAGGGCTGGGCGGGGGAGCGCACAGGAGCCAAAATCAGGCAGAGGAGCTAGTAAAGTGTCCGAAAACGCCTCCGAGGACGTGGTGCTCTGGTCATCTCCCTGCGCTTCACAGATCAAGTTTCTTTTGTTTGCTGAAAGAGGCAGGTGTGGGAGGAGGGCGGCTGCGGAGGAGTGCAGCGCCCGGGTGACCCCGCGGAGGGCGCAGGAGGGAGAGCGAGGTAAGCCACGCTGCGCGGGGACGTGGCTCACATCTTCCTGCCTGCTTCCTCTGCACTTGCATCAGCTTAAGGGAGCACGGGCATGGCAATCACCACTCCTTCCTTTGAAGTGAGGAGAAACCAAGTTTCAGCGCACCAACGCTGATTTCAGCCATTGCGGTGCGAAGATTTGAGTCCAGCCCTCCCGAACCCAGTCCGCAGCCTGGAGTTTCCTAAGCGTTTCCAGTGCCGGAGCCCCAGCCGGGAAGTGAGCCTTGTCGCCCTTCCCGTAGGGGTCTCAGCCACACAGAAGGCCTCTGCCGTGGCTCTTTTTGTGGGCAAATGTAGTGCATCTTAATGTCCTCATAAACAACTGTGTTGTGATTTCTCGCCTTATTCCCGCTCACGCAGCCCTTCACCCAGGTCACCGCTGGCAGGCAACTGGGAGGCACTTAGGTCCTGGTGAGAAGACACCACTGAGCTGCCTAAGAAGGCTCGCGCTGTTGTCAGAAAACTCCCCCGTTGCATGTCCCTTTCCACGTGTTCTGGGTGCCTGGTACCACACCCTTTTGTGTTCCTGCTGCCTTTCCGTGCGTGGCGGGCACCCCGCCAGCGGTGCAGGCTGTAAGCACAGCTGTGTGGACAGCAGCAGAGAGCGCCTCCCTAGAGGGTGAGAACTGAGCAGGAAGGGCCCGTGTGTTTTCCCAAAATGAGGTTCCTGGTGCGTGGGCTGAGCGGTTTGGGGGATGTTTAGAGGGAGGGAACTCCTCGAAACTTGGTGAGGCCTTTCCGGGTTTGGAGGGATTTTACACATCAGAAGGGGGGTTTGGATTGCGTTTTGCTATCCACAAGTTGCCCCTAGGTTTTGGGCCCCGGGAGCTGTGGAATGTTGCTAGAGAGGTGTCTCCCGGCTGAATTCCCCTCCTTGTTTATGCTTAAGGAGCACTGCAGTCATTAGAGCTTTTAAAGGAAGTTTCTTTTGAAAATTCAAGGGTTAAAATAACTTTATAAAGTGTGGTTGCACATTGGAAATAACGTGGGCAGTCTGGTGCTGGCACCAGAGCTAACTAGTTGTAGTTATCAGGATTATCTGTTCCCCTCTCTGACCCTTTATGGTGAGGCATCACACCCTCCACAGACCATGTCAAATGAAATATTGTATGAAAGTGCATTAAAATGCATAAAGGGCAAAAACGTGGTAACAATGACACAATGATACCAACAGCTGATATTTATTGAGTGGTTACTGTGTTTCAGACACAGCTCTAAGCACCATTCATGATTAAGTCACTCAGTCCTCATAACAACTTTATGAGGTAACTTATTATCCATGGAGAAACTGCGGCACAGCCCAAGGTCATGCAGCCAATAAGAGCAGTGCCAGGATTCGACCCCAGCAGTTTGGCTGTGGAGCTTGCACTGTTCATGTCAATATTTTACCACATTACCATGGCTATGGGTAGGATGAAAATGACATCAGCATGGTTAAGTTGAAAATGACACTAATAATGTAAAAAAAACCACTATAACTTTCACGTCTTTTAATCACCCTTATCTAAAAAAAGAGACAATGTTCTCTCCTTCAGGAAATTGTGGCCAGGAGAGTAGGTAGAAGGGGCATCAGAGGAGGGTACCTGGAATTTTACACCCTCTCAGTAGACAAAGAGAGGCAAAGGTGGATTGAGCCTTTGAGAGGACAGGTCTCCATTTAGATCTTATATCCATTTTACTGGCCTGGGCCTGAGTGTCTTCATGTGTGCAATGGGAGTTGCTGTGAGGGCCAGATGCAATTCTGTAGGTAAAAGAGTCTGACACAACAACTGGACCATGGTATGAATTCCAACAAACATGAGTTGAGAATGAAGTAAACTACCAGAGAGGTCCACCAACTCTTCTGTAACTTCTTTCAATCTAATCATCAAACTAAGACCTAATCTTTACCCTTTTCCATTTCTTGTTCTTTTGAACATGTGGTCTTGCCTTCCTAGTGTACTGCACAGTTCTATTTTCCTTGTGATATGCTTCAGTTGTCACACATTTGGAGTCAATTCCTTAGGCGTGTGCAGAGCGCTGGCTGTGTAAATGGCAGTGACCTGTGCTTTAGAGGAGGTCTTCAAAACTAGAGGGAGAATACATTAAGTCAAGACGTGACACGTGAGAAAAGAGGAAACCAAATTGCCTCTCATTCTCACAAATGCTTTTTGTTGGCTTGAGAGGCACTGTGTTAAAAATGTGGTTTCCAAATGCATGTGCAAGAATTTATCACAATGAAAAAAGTACCTTTTAGTAACTCACATGCCTGACAAAAGCATCTCAGCATTAAACCATTAATACTCCCACCTGCTGCCAACTATAACTGCTTTCTTTTATCATGATAATACAGACTGTCTGATTCTCTGGTAGAGTTTTTGGGCAACAGCGTAATCAACATCGGGAAAAACTTACTTGTAATTCTGAGATTTCAGTCATCTTGTCAATGTAGAGACTTTGTGTTTTCCTCACACACGAAGGCTTTGTAATTCATGATCATTATTTAGAACTTAAGCCTCACACAAATCTGTGATCTATTTCTTTTGGCATCAGCTTGCCTTGTATGGTGATTATGCCAAATGTTGTATAATGGAGTACCCATATATAAGGTATCACATGCTGTGATATGGTAGCAGGAGTTTTTCATTGGTCTGGTATGATATGAAGAATGAAGCCCCTTTTGCAAAGAGGAGCATGGAGTCTTTAGTAGGCAGATTGTAGGGAACCAGCCCTATATCACCTGTGGGTACCCCATGTTCGGTGGTGACAAAGGAATGAGAAAACAACAGATTAAGAGAGATAGTGGGACCAGGGGGCCATCACTCATTACGTTGGAGGAGACAGTAAAGGTCTAAACTCTGATTATCCACACTATTTATTGGTTACAATCACTTTGATCTACAGGGTAGGGGTGGAGTAATGGTGGGAGAGGGTGATGGTGGAGTGAATCAGTGAGCTGGAACTGAATCAGTGGCCAGAACTGGTGTGTCATTCTAAGGATTGATAACAGTGGCGGTTTGGGAGTTTCACAAAATAAGAACATGTGGTTATCTTCAGCTTATTATCTATGTACAGCTGATGGAACGCAGGCCTTACAAGAAGCCTAGAAGTCTGGTTACATCACAGTGCTACGAAGGGGTTTTACATCCTTGAGCACAATGTTTGTGGTAACAGAGCCTAGGTCACCCTGCACCGGAACATGAGGCATGGAGAGGCTTTCCTCCTCAGAAGCCTCCTGTGGCCTTCTGCAGTTTGTTTTTCCTTGTTTATATGTTACTCACAACCAATTTATGTAGGCACTCTGTAAGTCCTTTCTCCTTTGCTGCTTTTCCCAATAGCAGATGTGCATTCTTCTTTACTCTATCACTGGTAAACATGGACCATCTCATCCTAATGCATGGAGAATAGTTACAGTTCATTCATGACTTAGAAAGCTGACATGTAATTTCCAGGTTTCTTCTTAAACTACCACCAGAAATAGAATAGTCATGTATTCATTCATTCGACAAGTATTTATTAATCACCTACTTGATGCTAGGCTTTGTTCTAGGTGTTTGGAATACATCAGTGGTCAAAACAGACATGGCCCTCATGAAGTTTACAGTCTAGTGAGAATATAAGGTTGGATGATTCATTGATTTGGCTTAGGACAACTTAGCTTAATATTTATTTTAAATTAAAAAATATTTTAAAGAAAAGTACAGGAAGTAATTTAGATATCTATGACTGTATTGATAGCCTACTTTAAAAATGTTTGTTTTTCTATTTTCTAATTATGGGCATGCTAGAAAATTTGGAGGACACATATAAGAAGAAACTAAATTATAACCAATATTCCTGGGTAGGAAGCCTCCAGGGTGCAGTCAGGATACATTCATAGGAATAAGAACAAACTTGAACTTGCTGGCTTTGGGAAACCAAGTTACCTATAATCCCAGCACTGGAATATAACCAGTTACGTTTTGATGTGTCTCCTTCCTTCCTGTCTGCCGTCTTCCTCCTTTCTTCTCTACCTTCCTTCCTTTCAATTTGCAATTTTCCTTTTCATTCACAATTTAAATATTTTTTAAACACTAAGCAGGCAAAACAACAACAACAATAGCAAAACAAAATAAAATGAAAAAAACACCCTTGAACAAAAAGTCACATCCCTGGACTACGTTTGATCCTGGTGAAGCCAGTTTGCAACCTCTGATTTGAACTTTTTGTCCTTGGCTATTCTCCCACTCACTGGGCTGTTTTTGCTCACCTTCCTGTCTTTCTTAAGTACATTTTAATTTTTTGGATATGGTTGAGACTCTATTACATACTTCTTTGTGTTTGCTCTTTTTTCTTAACATTTTGCTCTGTGACATTTTCTTCAAAACTTCAGCATCCTTATCATTGTCGTCATTGTCAGAAGCCACATCCGAGATACAAAAGTGGGGTGTGTGTGCGTGTGTGTGTGTCTGTGTGTGTATGTGTAGCTGTATCTGTGGAGATGCATGTTTGCTGGTGACAAGGAACATATTTACTGTCCAATTTGAGGTGAATAAGCTGGAAGAAAGTTCTTGATGAATTTAGCCACCAGTGAACAGCAGATGGAGGAGCATGTCTCTATTATAGGTCATTTCAGAAAATAGCTGGATCGACTCTGTAAGTCTGTGTTCCCTTTTGGGCTGCCTGTCTATTCTCTCTGGTTTCAGCATTCTCGGTGCTGTTGGTAATTCTGTTGCCAAGGCTGCCACTGAGAAGAGTTACCTTCTCCGGGGATTTAAGAACCACAGTAAGAAAACCTAACTCCATAACTCCATTCTTTGTTACTGAGGGCTTAAAATGAGATGCATGAGTACTAAGCACAGAGTTTAAGCCATGATGGCCTGACCAGGGCTGGACCCCATAAGAAACCACATTCCCTTCCTCACGCCTGAGTGTAAGTCCATGCCAACTCTACTTGTAACGAGATATCCATCTGGGACTTATTGCTGTGCAAGTGGTAACTTGGGATGCTCTGTATTTATTCTAATCCCATGTTCCCCAAATCCTCATCAGGAGTCATTGATGTGGCAGAGTTTCCTAGCCTACTCAATATTAGTGATTAAATTTTTCTCTGCTATTCCCTTTGTCTCTTGATGAACTAGAATTTTCGCATTTCTGGGTACAGTATTTTTGTTTTCTATTTAGTGAAAGAAAATAATCATGTTATAAGATGATGCAATTTTTCCCTCCTCAGTGAATTTTATTTTTGACTTGCTTTCTAATGCCAGAGCTGTAATATAGTATTAAATGTGTTGATATATTTAAACCTTCTGTAAGTGATAACAACAATAAGCCACATGAAAAGAGCCTTTCTGGGGAAAGTGGACCCATTTTATAAAATTTACATCACAGGGGTGGGCTCAGATGTTTTGATTCTGTGAGCCTGTGCTTAATAAGGTAGAAAGGTTCCAACTCTGATTTGGGGACAGATTATGACCTCAGTCCTGAGCATGCAGGGTTTAACCTTGTCTCCACCTGGTGAGTTGGTGGTCAGATTGAGTGAAAACAGTGGAGAGGATAGGGTTTCAAAGGATCCGTGTTTACCAAACCTTTTCTTTCCTAACTTCATTTCCCAGACGCTACCCTTTGCAGTTTGGTAGGGCCATATGACTAATTTCTGGCTAATAGAATGTGGGAAGAAGAAATGTGTGTTTATTCCATGCCTGGTTCCTGAAATTCTTCACAGTCTTCCACTGTTTTTCTCTTTCTTCATTGGCCAGCTAGATGTGGAGGATACAGAGAAGGAGTCTGAGGTTCTAGGTGCGGATGAAGCAATGAGATGAAAGGCAGCTTAGTCCCTGAATAACTCCGTAGATCAAAGCTCAACATCCTGCTCCCCCCAACCTATACTGGGCTTCACAATGAGCAAGAAAAAGAAAAAAAAAAACCTTTATTGTGGTGTTAGGTCACTGAGAATTTGGATATTTGTTACAAATGCAAACTATTTGTACATAGTAGGTGTACAGTACACTGCCAAGTGCTGTTTTTCTTGATCCTGGAAAGCACAAAAGGCCTAAATCCTCTCCAGGAAGTCTGAGGTGAGAAGAGTTGATAGAGCATGTCCAAGCCAAACCCTTGAGGGAGTCTGGAATCAGGTCAGGAAACCAGATGCATTGTCAATGGCAATTTGACACTGGCTCCTGAGGTTTCTTAGAGGATTAAGCCCCAGGTGCCCACAAGGGTAGCGTTACTGGCTGCTTTCTCTTCCCTGAATAACTTCCCCACTCCCTTTCTGACACTTCCTATCTCCTCTTGTATGTGTTCTATGCTTCCCACCCCTTACAGGAGAAGGTACAAACTTCCCTGTGTTCCCCAGTTTTCCCCAAGATTCTGTAGGGCTTGATGAGCCAAAGTAAGGAGTTTTTACTTTATTCTAAGGATTGATTTTTCTACAGTGACAGGGAGTCACTGAAGGATTTTAGAAAGAGGAAAGACATGATTACATTTATATTTAAAAAGGTGTCTTTGGGGCCGGGCACGGTGGCTCAAGCCTGTAATCCCAGCACTTTGGGAGGCCGAGGTGTGTGGATCACAAGGTCAAGAGATCGAGACCATCCTGGTCAACATGGTGAAACCCCATGTTTTTTGTATTTTCTACTAAAAATACAAAAAAAAATTAACTGGGCAGGGTGGTGCATGCCTGTAATCCCAGCTACTCAGGAGGTTGAGGCACGAGAATTGCCTGAACGCAGGAGGCGGAGGTTGCGGTGAGCCGAGATCGCACCATTGCACTCCAGCCTGGGTAACATGAGTGAAACTCTGTCTCAAAAAAAAAATAATAATAAAAAAAAATAAAAAGGTGTCTTTGGCTCCTGGATAGACAATGGCTTGCAGCAAGAATGCAAGCTGGTTGTGGAGGTGAGAAGCTGTTGTGATAGTTCATGTGAGAGACAGTGGTAGCCTGGACTAAGGTGGGGTGGTGTGTGGAAAGGACTGGACAGATGCCTGACATATTGAGGGTGTATTTCTGCATGGACATAGTAACTGTCTAGATGAAAAAGACAGAGGGAAGAGTAATGGCTCACAGCTTCCCCAGTTTGGTTGTGGAGCCATTGGGAGGACCATTTCCAGAGATGGCACTATTGGAGTGGAAGAGTGAGGCTTTGATAATATTCTGGAAGTATTATGGCCAGGAACCCAATTTACTGTATTAGTCTGTTTTCATGAGGCAGATAAAGACATACTCAAGGCTGGGTAATTTATAAAGAAAGACTCCTCATAGTTCCATGTGGCTGGGGAGGCCTCACAACCATGGTGAAAGGTGAAAGGCACATCTCACATGGTGGCAGACAAGAGAGAATGAAAGACCAAGCGAAAGGGATTTTCCCTTCTGAAACCATCAGATCTTGTGAGACTTACTACCATGAGAACAGTATGGTGGAAACCAACCCCATGATTCAATTATCTCCCACAAGGTTCCTTCCATAACACGTGGGAATCATGGGAGCTACAATTCAAGATAGATTTGTGTGGAGACATAGCCAAACCATATCAATGCCTGACTGAGGGACTGGGTGGGAGCAGCATTCAGCCCAGGCTCTGCTCAGAGCTCTGTTTGTCCTGGCATGGGGCTGCTTCCACATGGGAGAAGGGCACCCTTTCCTAACTCTCACAGAGGTGCCATATGGGCTCTGTCCAGGAGAGACTCTTGCTCTAGTGAGTTTCGCCCAAGGAATGCCTGAAACTATAATGTGTCAGATGAGAAATGCTCCTCCTATGGGGACAGCTGGAAAGAGGGTGGTAAAGGTGGGCCTGGCTTGAGAAGTGTGTAGAAGCTTTATCTGGCTCCCACAACACCCCAAGGGAAGCTCTGGAGGAGGGAGAGGAAGATGAAGATTTCAGATTTCGATGAGTCAAGGCCAAGGTGACCATAAGACCTACTGAAGAAAAAAAGATCACTATACCTGCTGCTTAGTGATCTGGGCTGGAAATAGATATTCGAGAGTCACTAACACAGCCAGGAATAGCAAAGAGGATTGCTCAGGAAAGAGGGAATGGAATGAGAAGGTAAGAGTTTCCCTGGTTAACAACAACAGAAAAGGCATTGGCCGCAGAGATTGCAGGAAAACCAGGAGCAAGCTGTGCCCTGGATGCCCAGGGAACAGAAGACATCCTAGCTGATCAGTGGGTCCACAAGACAATATGCACTATGAGGACCATAATGCAACTGCTGAATGATGCAAAGCACAGGTGACAGAAATGTCATGGAATGGGGAGGGTGATGGAGGCTGGCCTTGTGGATGGAAGAGTGATTGAGCAGGCCCTGTGCAAGTCCCAGACTCTAGCTCTCAGAATGCCCATGAGTTTCTACAGCTCAGCTGAATGATGGAGACCTAGAACCTCTGGTCCGATTGCTCACAGGGTGATACTTTGAGGCCTTAGGCACAGGGTTGAGTGAGCTTTAAGCCTGTTCCTCTTGCCCCTGATTATGGATTACCTTAAGCACTCTGTAGAAAACAGAAGCATAAAAGGGACCTAGTATGCTAGTGATACTGACGATGTTAAAAATAATAACACTTATTGAATGTTTACTATGGGTTGGGTCCAGGGTAAGTCTTTTACATACATTATTTTATTATAACTCACATATTTCTAAAGAAATAGGTAGTATATTTCCATTTTACAAAGGAAAAACTAAGACTCAGAGAGGCCAAGTAATTTTCCCAAGATCACACAGCTAGCAAAGTAGAGGAGCTTTTTGTTTTATTTTATTAATTTTAAAAATTATTAACTTATTTTTTATGAAGCTGTGTTTTGAACTTGCTCCAAAACTCATGACAGAGGAAGACAGAGGGTGAGTGGAGAGAGGGAATGGCTAATGGAGCTGAGTGTCCTACTCCAATCCCTTCATCTTCTGGCCACATAACCTTGCATTTTACATCTTTGTTTACTTTTTAATTCATCAAATGTTTTAGGGAAGGCCTACTCTGTGCCAGGCAGTGTGCAGGGCTGAGGATGGAAGACGCTTCCTGCTACTCACAGAACATATCCTCATGAGGAGATGGGCAGGCAAACAGGCAGTGAGTACAGTGTGGTATGGTTTTATGATGGGGACACAGAATGGGATCCAGGGGAGGCTGTAAGTGGGGTGGTTACCTCCCCCTAGGAAGGGCAGGCAGAAAATGCTTTCTGGAGGAACTGGGAGATTAGCAGATACGTAAAGGGTGAGGAAGGAGGTCTCTAAGTAAACCTGATTGGCTGAGGGGAAAGAAAATTCTAGGCTTGATAGTCTGGATTAAGAAAAAGAAATTAAGAATAGTTGTTCTGGTCTCTCTCACCCCAACTGCAGAAAGTCTCCACCTCTAACAATCTCCTAACTTCAAAGGCTATGATAAAATTCTCCCCAAACTCTTAATGCAAAACAGGAATTTAATTTATTCTAATTTGCTACATAATGTTATGGGAAGATCCTTGGGGGCCCTCAGCTATTATTTTCTGAGACACTAAAGGCCGATACTGAAGAATAGCCACTTTCACAGATGCATGAATAATATGTAAACTGAAAAAAACTTGAAGAATGAACTGGAAGCCAGAGAAAAAAATTGCCTCCTTGTGGAAATAGAATTCGGCAACCTCCATCAGGGCCTTCTGGGTACCTTTTGGGCACCTTTTTTGGGCCCTGAAGTGTATAACAAGCACACTGCTTTTTATCTTCCTCGTTTAGATTGTTTCTGCCATTCTGAGGTCTAATCTATTTGAGAAACAAACAAACAAACAAAAGATGGACTGTAGGGAAGCAATAAGGCAGAAGTAAAATGAAACAGAAGAGGGTACTGGTAACAGCTGAAGAGGAACTGTCTCCAGAAACACAGACTTTCTGTGACTGTTCTCTCATTCTGACACCCAGTTCCAGGGACTGTTCTGAGACTTACTCTTCCTGTAATGTTCTTAAAGATAAGGACTGTTTCTTGGTTAGCACAGTGCCTAATATATTGTTGGTGCTCAGTAAATGTTAGTTTAATTCCTTCTTTTCTTTGTTCATTTCTTCCTCCTTTGCTTCCCTTCGTGAAGGGAGTCTGTTTGGTGGGTTAGCTAGCACTCTTGTTTACAAGCAACAGCAACTCACATTGGGTCACTCACAGAAAGGGACTACTGTATAGCATAAGGGTAGTAGGGTATCTTATAGAATTTGGGAGGAGCCGATTTTCAGATATCAGCTGGAACTGGGTCTGCAATGTACTGGGACTTTTTCTTTACCTCTCACAATTCCTATTCCCAGAAATGGTATTCATCAGCCCAGTTTGGGTTCTATCAATTACAGCCAAAGGAGCAAGGTTGCAGTTCAGAAACTTCATTGCCTGAAGCCAATGATTATATGAATGGGAGGAGGCCCTTTTTAGAATTTGGAATGGTTGTCAGACAACTGGATAAGTGTTCATGAGGCGTGTGCACGATGCTCTTATTGGGGCAACTTGGGTCTACAATTCTTGGACCATTGGCTGCTGGGAGAATTCCAAATGGTAGGCAGCTTCCTACCTGAGAATGATTGAAATGCATTGGGGAAATGCTAAGGAGCTGCCTTCTCTCTAGTATGAAAAATAAAAATGTGTTTTGTTAGAAAGTTCACTTTTTGATACATTCTATATGTGTTGTCTTATATTTTTCTAGAACTTTAAAAGAGAGAAATCAATGAGCAACAAGAACTTGCCATTAATATCCTTTCTCCTATATAGAAATATGTAGTAGAATCTACCATCAGATCCACAGAGTGAATCAAAAGACTTGATATTAGCACTGGAGTCAGAGGATCATCCTGCCAGATTCTTTTTTATATTGTGTCATATACAGTTGTTATATTTGAAGGACATTATTTGATCCTACAAACTGATCTAGATATCGAGTTCAGCTCTTCCTCTACTTTCTTGCAGTGAAGCCAGGGTCATACATTACTTCTTGGAAGAAATTAATTTTAACCTAATTAGTCTTGGCTAATGACTAGATCAAACAGTTATTAGGGGCCTTCTTCCCTCTTTCTGTTCCTTCTTTGTTAGAATCCACTCTTAGTTCTTCCATGTTAGAATCCATTCCAGTAGTTAAAAAAAGATCAATTCCTTTTAAACTCAAATTTTAAAGTAAATATAATAAAACTAGAAGTTACCCAAACCCTGGCAGATGTAAAGAGTACTTACTATAATTTTAGGAGTCAATAAGCATTTTATGTAAAGGGCCAGATAGTAAATATTTTTGGCTATGCAGGCCATATGGTTCCCGGCACGGCTACTCAACAATGCCTTTGTAGTGTGAAAACAGCAATGGATAATATGGAAAGAAATGAGCATAGCTATGTTCCAATGAAACTTTACTTATGGATACTAAAATTCAAATTTCATGTAGTTTAAATGTGTCACAGAATATTATTCTTATTTTGATTTTTTTCATCACGTCACAATATACAAGCTATTTTTAGCTTGCAGACGCCACAAAAACAGGTGATGGGTCAGATTTCGGCTGCAGACATTAATTTGTCAAATCCTGCTTCAACTACCAGAGCAGATGATTGACACATCTGCTTGTCTGTCTTGGTTTAGCTTTCTTACTTCCAGGCTTTCTTGAGTGAGCATTTCTGAAAGAGCAAACAAAAGCAGTGCTTCTTTTGCTCTCAGTCTGAACTCATTCTTTCTTATGTAAGGTAATGTTAGCATTCAACTTCACTTGGCTTGGTGTGAGAACCCAAAGTCTGAAAGGCTTCTTTAAGCATTTGCACTTGAAGCAGTGCATTTTAGTGGTTCTGTAGGTGTACAATCTCTAAAACCAGGGAGAGAGATAATGATTCTGGGGAGAAGCAGTTTAAAAACAGTTCTAATTATTCAGGCAAGTTATTTTTACCAGACTTTAGGGGACAGATAAATGATCACATTGTTATTATTTTTATAGGTTATATTTCAAGAAGCTTTTCTGTTGAGAGTGATTAAATACCAAGTTTTAATTTCACTCACTTATGCAAGGAAAAATTTCCATTGCAGCAGACCTTTTTTTCTTTCCTTTCTTCTCTTTCTTTCTTTCTTTCTATAATTTACTACAGAAGACTCAGGGCTTTTGGGTTCCTCAGCTGAAGACTTATTTTTGCACAAAAAGACATGTGCTTCACTTAAAAGCTTGGGAAGATGGGAGAGATACAGGAAAGGGGAACTATAAGAAATCTTTGATGGTTACTATATTAAAAATACATAATATTTTTAATATAGTATATTAAAAATACATAACATTTTTAATATAGTATATTAAAAATACATAATATTAAGGTCAGGCATGTGTTTCATCCCTGTAATCCCAATGTCTTGAGAGACCAAGGTGGAGGATGACTTGAGTTTAGGTGTTCGAGACAAGCCTAGGCAACATAGGGAGACCTTGCCTCTACTATTTTTTTTTTTTTTTAAAGCAGTTGGGTGTGGTGGTGTGTATCTATAGATGCCATGACTTGGGAGGCAGAGGTGGGAGGATCACTTGAGCCCAGGAGGTTGAGGCCACAGTGAGCCATGATCACACCACTGCACTCTAGCCTGGGCAGCAGAGCGAGACCCTGTCTCAAAAATAACCAACCAACCAACCAAACAACAACAACAGAAAACCAAATCCACATTATATTACATGTGATATATGTAAAACGTTACATATAAAAATTATCTTCACCTATAAAATTAATAGTGGCAACAATAACTAAAATATGTTGTCACGAGAAGAATTTTCTGTGGAGTCTACCTAATAAAATCTAAGAATGAGCTAGTGATTGCAATAAGTGGATGCATACTGTGTGCCTAGGTTTTATACACTTACTCCTACTTAATCGTCATTGTTAGAGGAGGAAAGTAAGACTCAGGGAGGTCAAGGCCATGTAGCTGGTGAGTGGTGGAGCCAGCTTTCAGACCCAGGTCTACCTGTGAGCAGAGAGCTCTTTTCATGCCTCCGTGTTGTAACAGGTTCCAGGCATGGGTATTTCAGTTTCAGGGATTACATGATTCTTTTGAAGCACCCCTGACTGCATGCTGAAATATGCCATTCTATGTGACATGAGGTTCATAACACTGTTGGTTGACTTTATGATTAATTAATGTTGCTACCAACCTAACCCGACTACCCACGTGAATGTGGTTCTAGGTCTTCCCTGAGAGCATTTATAATTGAAATGTCAACTATACTGACATAATTCCGTTTATTTAAAAATATATGGTGAATTGAAAAAGATTCCTGAGACACACATTAAACTGAGTTCCAATAGGCTTGGGGGTTTTATAGGCCCCCCTGAAGTTGTATGTAGAATACTGTACACGTGTGTCTGTGTATTTTTTTGGGGGGGAAAAGGTTTCTAATCTTCATTAGATTCCGAAGATATGTGGAGCCATTACCCTCTAAAGTCAACTAGAATCAATTAGGAATATACCTGGTTGATTCTTATACAGAACCCTCATTCTGCATTGTGATACTGTAGACTCCTCTGTGGGACTCAACTCTGGTCTCTTTTCCCTTGGGCATCCGCAGCCCCCAACAGCACTGCAAATGTAAAACCTCCATAACTGCTTGTGATCAGTGGGAATAATTTTCCCAGTATAAGCCTTGCCTGATTCGGTCATTTCAAGCACTGGAAAGGCCAATGACTAACTTGGCATCGTCCTAAAGAGAAACTTCTGCCTCCAAAGTCCTCCGCTTCCTTGTGTAGCACTTTCCTCAAGTCCCACCCAGCCTCAGTTTCCTCTCCTGTAATAAAAGCATCAGCTGTGGGATTGGTAAGATATCTTCCACATCAGCAAATTCCAAGAGTTTATCACATTAGGCAAACCCAAATTGGAAAGGACATGACAAGCTATTTGGAATGGATGCTAAGGGGCTTGTTCTAATTCGATTGTGCATTTCACATCTTAGGGCCTCCGGTGACTTTGACAGTTACCTTCCTGGCAGGGGCAATGGCTCCAGGCCAGTGCTGGGGACAGTGGCTGGAAGTGGGAGTGGCGATTTTTCCCGACTTCCTTGTTTGGAGTAAACTTTGGTAACATTTGATGGCTAAGGGTTTGCCTTTCCATCTGTTGATGTGCTTTCTGGAAGCTCCCCCGTCTGCCAGAGCAAACATATCCAGAAGACGCACGACGCCAATTCAGCCATTCCTTTGTGTCCCCAAATCCCCCCAGCCTCCAAAGAGGCAGGGAGAAGCTGAAGCGGAAAACAGACG
Source organism: Cebus imitator (assembly GCF_001604975.1). Classification (NCBI taxonomy): domain Eukaryota; kingdom Metazoa; phylum Chordata; class Mammalia; order Primates; family Cebidae; genus Cebus; species Cebus imitator. The sequence goes on along the minus strand of NW_016107360.1, from coordinate 16,350,548 downwards.
TGCCTGGGGCGCGCGGGCTCCGCGGTTGGCGGAGAGCAGCGTGGCCAGGCGGGGATCTCGGCGCCCACCCCCCTGCTCCGTCCACGCGCTCGGGCGCGCGTCCTCCCTTCCTGACACTCCTCCCGCCGCTTCAGGAACTCGGCTCGAAGATGGGGCAGTCGCTAGGGCTCCCGCCTCAGCCGAGCGCCTAGGGCTTTAGCGGTTGACGTTGAGTCCTCGCGCCTGTCTCCAGCGCGCCGCGGGGCTGAGAGTGATAGCGCGGCGGGCCGGGGGAGGATTCGCCGCCGAGCCCGGGGCTGCGCGCTCCGCCGCGGGGAGACCCCGGACGCCGCTGGCCGCGCAGCGAGGCCCCTGCCCGGCCGGCCGAGCCATGACGGACTCCAGCAACAGGAAGGAGGGCTTCAAAAAGTGCCGGAGCGCCACTTTCAGCATCGATGGCTACAGCTTCACCATCGGTGAGAACTTTCCACCCCCCTCTGACTCCTGGCTCAGGCTAACACCCTCTCGGGTGGCGGCCAGAGCTCCTTTCTAAGCGGGCTGGGGGAGCTCAGGGGTCGGGGTGGGGCCGGAGGGTGCTGGCCAGGCGGGAGTCCCCAGGAGCGGCGACGGGGTCTGTACTGGGTCGGGACAGAAGCCGCGCCCTGGGCTGTCCCCACCGCACCCCTTGCGGGCTCCCACCCGGCGTCGCGGGGAGGCTGGTTTTCAGCATCAAACCTTCCCGAACTGCTCGGTTTCCTGACCGTGATTTTAATAACGCAGGCCGGGGGAAAGGAGGGGTAGAACAGGGCTGGAGACGCCGCGATGGAGAGATGAAATAGGAATGCAGAGAGAGGGAGACAGCGACAGGAACATGTGGACATGATAGGCAGACAGAGCAGCAGGAACATCAGACACGGAGACACTGATAGAAACACCTAGACCCCAGAGATACAGAGACGGACGCCGAGACAGACTATTGGAGAGACAGGGATGTGGAGACAGTGGCAGAAACCAGAGAGGAGAGGCGGAGAGAGGCAGCGACCGGGAGAATTGGAGGGAGAGAGGGAGAGAGGGAGGGAGGGAGAGGGAGAGTGAACAATAGTTTCTATAACAGTTGAAACAAAGGAAAAAGGACACATGAAGAGAGAGAAAAGAACGGAGAGATTCAGAAAATACAAAGCAGAAAAAGAGGCCAATTCAGTCTCAGAGGGGACTCAGGGAGGGGTGATCATATGTCCTGCTACCGAAAGTATTTGAGAAAAAGCTGTGGTGTTTCTGAGCTGCAGGTGGGGTTTCCCTCTCCTGCCCTTGGGATTCCCAGTGGCCCCTGCTTTCTTTCCTCCTCAAGCCCTTCTCCAAGAGGGGGACGAGGGGGGAGTCGGGGGGGCGGTGTCCCTCAGGGAGCAGCAGGACCACAGGGTTGACCCTCTGGAGCTTTAGCATTTGAAGAGCTGGGTTCTTGATACTTCTACCTTCCGCCACACGTTGTGACTGTTTTGAAACAACTTGTCAGGAATTGCCTCCACATCTTCCTTGGAGGTGAGTAGAACCCAAGTCCCAGGTAGAGTCCTGGAGGCCTGCTCTTTGGATGTCGGTCTTTGGAGAACAGCAGGACAGAGGCAGGAGCTGCCCGAATTCCTACTTTTGGAAGTACTCAAGTTACTGTGGCCTTAATCTGAACAGAATTCCAAAGCCTTTGAAAACGAGGGGGTAGATTATTTTGCTTTTTGTGGGCTGTGTCTGCTTGGATGTATATCGAGAAAATACCAGGGACAAGAAGACACCAAAAAAAGGAGCTCATCTCAGGGCCAATTTTGTTCTTTATGAATTAGCCCAAGGTTTCTGGGGCATGGAGCGAACACTTGCCCTTCTCCAAATGTACCAAATCCCACTACTCTGAGCCTTTGCCCAGTCTGTTCCCGCAGGCAGGAATGCCGTTCTCCCAACTCAGCATTGAGAAATCTTGTCTGTGCTTCAGATCCTGGCTCTCATTTTCCACTTCCCCCACTCTCCTTCCCCATCACAAAGAATTTCTCCCTTGGCACCCCCTTCAGTCCCCGGGTTCTCTGTTGGAGCTCACACCCTGCCTTGAATCAGTGATTTAGGCCACCTGTTGGTAGTCCTCATTGCATTAAAAGTTTCTTAAGGATGAGACTGCTTATTTATCTTTCCCTCTCAAATGGTGTTGGTAGGTGCTAAGGGAGTGTTTGTAGAAATGAATTAAAGGTTGCCAAAATCAAAAGTGTTTCATTAATAGGTCATTGTCATGTTAAATTGGTTTTCTTGGCTCTGGTAAGAAAATTCTCAAAAGTTATACCTGGTTGTTCTCATGAGATCTTATCCTTCAAAATGTGGCTTTCTAAAATCCAGGATCATACTGCAGTCCTCCTCCACCTGATATTTTCCCTCCCTGTTAGAAGAGGTGGTCTAGTAGATTGGTATGGTCTGGTGTCAGAAGAGACCCTAAGAATGAGCTGATTGCTTCCAGGTGATATAGCTGCCAGCTTATTTAAGATAGTTGAGAATGTATTCATTTGCTTCTTTCTAATTATTCTTTTTCTTCCCCCTTTCCACGGACATTTATTCAATTTCCTATATTAAGAGAAATAACTTAGCACAATGCCTGCCACGTGGCAAACATTCAATAAATAGTAATTATAATTATTCAAGGCACTAAGCTAATATCATCGGGAGTTTGTGAAGGTAAATCAGACTTAGAATCTGTGTTCAAGGAATTTGTATTCTTGGAGTGATGTGATATGTTCATACATAACCATTTTAAAAAGTAGAAATTAGTAAGTGCCAGAGAGACATTTAAGAAATTTTAGGCAAGTTTGGAAGAAAATACAATAGTAAAAAAGGAAGAAAGAAAAATCAGCTGTCATTTTATCATCCAGTGCTAAATATTAATATTTCTTCTATATACTTCCAACATGTGCATTTCTTTTTTACAAAATAAAATCATAATGTTTGAAAAGTGTGTTACTTAAAAAAAAAACCTTATTAGTTTTGTCTCATGCTATATATAAAGTATTTTAAAAATCAACTTCCTATTGTTGGCTATTTAGGTTACTTTTAATTGTCACCATAATAAACAGTGATTAAAAAATGAAATCTTTGGGTATATCCATGAGTCCTTTTATTTTAAAAAATTATTTGTTTATTTTTTTGAGAGAGTCGTGCTCTGTCTCAAAAAAAAAATAAAATAAAAATAATTTGCCCAGTGGTGCAACTGCAGTGGTGCAATCTCAGCTCACTGCAACCTCTGCCTCCCAGGTTCAAGCAATTCTCCTCCTCAGCCTCCTGAGTAGCTGGGATTACAGGTGCACACCACCATGCCCAGCTAATTTTTGTATTTTTAGTGGAGATGGGGTTTTACCATATTGGTCAGGCTGGTCTTGAACTCCTGACCTTGTGATCCGCTTGCCTTGGCCTCCCAAAGTGCTGAGATTACAGGTGTGAGCCACCACACCCGGCCATCCATGAGTACTTTTTAAAGATAACCTTTTAGAAGCTTAATTGCTTAGTCCAAGAGTATGAACATTTTTAGGAACTTTAAAACATATTGCTCAACTGCCTTGTGACAAGACAGCTTCTACTCCCACCAGCAACATTTCAACAGCTCTAAAAGGTAGCTGTTATGACCCTTGTTTTAGGAGAAGAAACTCCCAAGATTCCAGAGGAAGTAATTTGCCAGAAGACATACAGCTGGGCGGTGGCAGAGTGAGATTTAAACCACATCTGTCCTGACCCCTCAGCCCAAGATTTGTCCCACACATCATGCTGCCTGCCACAGTGGACTTTATTTCTGTTGGAGCCTTGGGACGAATCCATCATCCTGCAGCAGAGAGATCTGGGAGTTTGTCAGTTCTGCTTAACCAGCCCAGGCTGGAGCAAAACCAGACAGAGATGGGACCATTGGTGCAGGTGGGACAGAGTTGCTGCTCCCTGGAGGAATATCAGGTAGAAGAAACAAGCTTAGTTAATCTGCCTCTCACCGGGTTCCCTCAGTCTCATGCTTCCCTGTCCCAGGGCAAATGGTTTCGCATCCTCTTTATATAATTTTCTCAGGTCATGAAACGGGTATGTGGTCAGAGGTCTTGGAAACAAGACTATGAGACTGAACACGTGCCACATCCAGAAGCGCTGACTTTCAAAGCACCTTGGTACTTTGAAAGTTCCATCCCTGGGAAGCCATTGAACTTATGATTGCAGCAAGTGATTATCTTGATGAGCATTAATCGAAGGCCCTATGTAGAAGTGCAAGTGTAAATTGACTCTGGTGAGGTAGTACTTGTGAAGGAGCATTTGCATATGAAGTGAATGATTCTGGTGCGTAGGTGCAGTACTTTGTATTTCAGAAGAACTTTCCTTCTGGAGTTTGGATGTCTATTTGGGTTTGTATTAAGTCATTCACAGATTCCTGCTTTCTCCAGAAGGCTGCCTGAAATACAAACAAACACCTCCCCCTCAAAGTGATGTATGTCTGCCAAAAACAAAAGCACATTTTTTTTTAAATCCCCTGAGTGGGCCCCACTCGCTCTCTTTTCATGCTTCTCCCCCTTCATTTCACAGATGAGAAAATGGGGCTGAGGGAGGACCCATCATATCCCTCCTTCCCTAGGTGATGGCCTGCAGGTGTCAGAAGGAGGTGGGTGAAACCAGAGGCTCAGAGGGATGTGAAGTTGCTGGAGTGAATGTCAAAGAGGCTTCTTCCTTCAAAAAATAGGTTCTATTAGTGTTGTGGAAAATTCTAGGCCTGTACTGAAGAGGTGTTGCTAACAGAGAGATGTGTTTCCTGTAGCAATAGCCACTGGCTCTTCTGCCCTGTGTTTCTCTCCTTGGGTTGTCCCAGAGGAGGAAAAACAAGAAGCCCTGGACAGCAATCGGAGGCTTGAGGGGCTGGGAGTGGGGGTACCTTTGGACAGCGGGGTACAGAGGTGAAGCTGAAGGGAGGAGGTTTGCTGGTGGATGTTCCTCTTAGAGGGGATCCGGGCAGGGAGGGCTCTGTGGGTGGCGGAGGCCTGAGCGTCTTGGCTGCATGCGCTGGGGGTGTGGCCCACTCTCCAGCCCAGGCAGAGAGGCCCCTGGCCTCCCCTGGGGCATATGGCTGAGGACTTTCTTAGCCCAGACTGGTCTCTGTGCTCTCTCAGCTGAGTGTCTTGTCTGCTTTCCATCTGCCTGCTTGTATGTCTGTCTGGGTGGAAGCAAGAACTTTGGACCTTTTACACCTGATTGGGAATGATGGTGGGGAGAAAACAACCCAGTAAGGATCCCAGGTAAAATATTCTATGGCCACCTCCCAGGGCCCATGGACCTCATTCCCTCCCTCACTCATATCTCAGAGTCAGAGTCAGGTGCAGCAGGGAAGAGTGGGAAGAGGAGTCTGCAAACGGAGGCTTGTGGCCTCTGCTCTGCTGTTCATCCTCTTCCATTCTGCACTGTGGGCAAATCACATGATCTCTGAGCCTCAGTTTTGTCACATGTAAAATGGGGAGTACGATCCTTAGTTATGGCACTGTGGTGAGGATCAAGTGAAGGTATGCACGAAGCAACTCCTCTTTAACTCTAAAATGCCTTCCAGATGCCTCTTGCTATTAGGCAGAGTCAATGCTGGTTAAAACCAGTGTATGCCTCTTCATAGCATTGGCACTTTTACCAAGAGCCGCCTGTGTTTAGCCTGAGGAGCTCTCACAATGGAGTTGTCATTGTCAGCAAACAATTAGAGTGCACACTTTTAGGGGGCCAGCTGACACGTTGCATTAGCTGTGGGAAACCCTGGGCTTTGGAGTCACACATTGATTGATCATGCCCATCAGGTGAGCCATTTAGCTTCTCTCAGCCTCAGTTTTCTTCTCTGAATAAATGGAGGTAGTAACACCTTCGTTGTGGGTGAACCATGGCCAGGGAATTGAAGTGCCATGCACAGTACCTGGCTGTCACACTGTGGGTGTCTGTTCAATGTCCCTTCCCTTTGCCTAAAATCATACTGTGAGTAGAGCTGGTGCTGGCTGCGAGTGGGCAAGCATCAGTGGTGTGATCCTGAGGGTTTGTGGCTGCTCTCTGTGGATGGGCAGCCAGGACATCCTGTACAACTGTGCTGGCCTCTGACACCAGATGAGACTAAGAGTTAAGTGGGCACTGGGCACCCTGCTGCCCTCCCACAGGCTGTTGCACCTTCCGGAGCCACACAGTGTGCCTGGCATGTCTATTCAGCCTCCACAGACCTGGACAGCGTCCACCTGGGGCCATGGGGAAGTCGGGAGTGGTGGGGAGAATAGCAACTAAGAAATGGCAAGCCTGAGCTTGGTTTTGAGATCAGCCTAGAACACAGCAGGAGGAAGGGACCAGGATGGGCAAATTGCACTGAGTAGAGTCCAGAATGTAACAGCCTCTGGAGTTAGACACTTGTGGTTCAGATCCAGAACCCATTGTGATCTTAAAGAGGTGGCGTTTCATGGCTAATGTTAAGACTCCTAAGCTGTAAAATGGACATAACAAATAGTATTTACCACACTAGGTGGGAAATCTAATCAGATAGTGCAATTAGAACACTTAGTAGGGCACAGTAACATAATGCCCTGACTGCAGTATTTTTAGGATTCTGAAAATATTTTAATTTCTTTTAAAATCAAAGGACAAAATAGACTTTTTGATTGAATAAAATATCTTACTTCATAAAGTTTCTGTCAAGCTCTAAAGATCTGCAGTACATCCTACACTTAAAAATTTGGTAAACGGGTAGATTTCATGTTAAGTGTTCTTACCTCAACAAATAATAAAGTTAAGAAAATTTAACATTACTATGTTCTTCATTTCAATGCAATCCTAAAATATATTTTAAATTTTTAAAGATTATTTTTTGTGGGGGAAGGGACCCACAAAAGCAAAAGTTTCTAGGGCCCATGAGAGTCATAATGGAACTCTAGCTTCCAGCACAGGGCCTGGTACAGTCAAGGCATTCAAAGTTGTCATCTATGATTATTGGTAGGTTAATAAATATTTGCTGAACATAACACTGAACTAGACGCTGTGGAAGGGTGGGGAACCACGGGTGAGAAAATCACAGAGTAGTAGAAAACACATACTGGACTCAGAATTAGGAGATGGGGTTAGCCCCTTAACTAACTTGCTCTTTGATCCTGGATAAGACACTTAACATGGGCCTCGGTTTCTCCATCTGTAAGCAAGCTGGTTAAGTAAGGGAACCTGCGATTCCTGCCCCTCCTAGAAGAGGTGAGCTTTGAGTCCTGACCCTGGCCTTCCCAGAGGAGGTGAGGTGCAGGGGAATGGCCAAGGGAGGTGCACAGGGGATTTGTAGTGATGGATGCTTTGCAGAGTTCAGAACAAAGAGGAGGCAAATTGTGTGCAGCACTAGTTAAGAGCCCATAGGTGAAATTGTCCATGAAGTAAATATACTAGGCTTTGTGTATATAGCATTGTACAGTTTTCTTGCTTACAGTGAAGTTTAATAACCATTGAGCTAAACTCAAGAAAGGACCAAAGGCAAGTCCATGTGTTGTTTCCTGGGCCTTCCAGCTATTTCACCTATATGCTGACTATCAAATTCCAACGGGAAATGGGGACTAGCTGCAGATCTCCAAGTGATTCTGAGTGCCTGCAGGGTTAGCTTCATTCTGATGTGATGTGTAACGTTTATGACTTCAATTCATGCTACTAGATTTGTTATGAAGAATAAACGTAAGAATGAATAATAGACTAATAATAGAATGGAAGCATCTAGCATGGAGCCAGCTTGATAGATGCTTGTTGGACTTGAGTGGCAGTCTGTGCAGAGGGTAAGATTGTGGATTCTGGAGTTTGACTGCCTTGGTTGAATTTTGGCTTCACAGTTTATTAGCTGTGTAATTTTGGACAAGTTACTTAACCTCTCTGTATTTCAAATACTCATCTGTTAAAAGTAGATAATAATATTACCTACCTCTTAGGTTGTTAGAGGATTGAATGAGTTAATATACGTTAAGCACTCAGAACAGCACTTGGTACAAAGTAAGTTCTATATAAATGTTTTCATTATTATATATTTATAGTTTACATCCATTATATGATATTTTTATAATATAATTAACTTGAAAATAATAATATCCAACTCTGAGTCCTTGACCCAATCGCCACATATACTGTTGCTTGAAAATCTTTAAGGATGGCTTTGTCTTCTGCTTTCTGTTGTTCAAAATTGGCATTTTTCAAGTGCTTCACTTTTATGGCTTTGGGTTATGATCTCTTGATGCTTTATGGTTGTTCTTGATGGTTCCAGGTGTCCCCATTTCCTCAGCTGGTTAAGCATCTTCAGGATTTAGTGTGTCACTTGTGATGATTTTGCAAAGTGAGTTCCTAGCTGCCAGGCTCTTGTTAGGATGTTAGCTCTCCTAGGCCAGGATGCTGGGTGGAAAGGCAAGTGATACAGAAGGCCTGGGCTCTAGACCCAGTTCTGGCACTTCCTGTCCCTGTGGCTGTGGGAGCGATCATTCACCTCTGTGAGCCTTGGGGCCTTCATTAATAAATGGGGATGGCAATTCTTTCTTTGTTGCATTGTTGGGAGGGTTCAAGAGGATGAGGAATGCAGGAAACCAGTGCACTCTGGGTGCTTGTTAATTGGTAGCTGTTGGCTGTGATGGTGGAGAGACTCTGAAGTCAGAGTGTGGGCAAGACTCCCAGACCCACAGCTGCTTCCCTGGATGGTGCTCACCCGCCTGCCTCTGGCTGCTTCCACCAACCCTCTACCAGCCACTTATGTAGCATCCTGGCATGGCTGCAAGGCTGTCTTTGTTTTAGGGTAGGATTTCCGACCAGGCCAGGGATCTGGAGTTCCTGTCTCAGCCAAGCCGGGTGCTTTCAGCTGGGTTGGGGTAATTGGTGCCAGCTGCTTTGGGGTGAGCTGGTTGGCACTTCCTTTGCTGCTGGCAGACAGGCACTGGAGTGTGTTGGGACCTTGGCCTGAGAACCAGGCCTTCCCCAGGGGACCCTGGGCAGGCTTGCAGGCAGTGTTGCTAAAAGTTAGTTTTTACTTGGTGGAGGGCAGTTATCTCCTGGACAAAGGTCCAAAGCACTCAAGTCTCTGCCCTTGAGTATTAGGTCACATGTGTTGCTGCCAGAGTTTGAGAATAAACCATATTGCAGGAATTGATTTGCTGACTTTCTCTTTGCTTCCCCAAATGGCTGTGCTTCCTCTCTTCTTGGTAACTTCATAGAGTGGCTCAGGAATGATTCCATGGGCTTGGAGAACAGGAGAAGAAATCCCTTCTGGACTTGTATGGACTAGTAACTACCAGCGTTATAGATAGTCTAATTCAACTTTCACAAGGTGAAATAAGACAGATGAAGAAAGGACTTGTTCAAGGTCAAAGTAATAAGTGATGGTTTCAGTGCAGTTCAACTATAGGGCTCTTTCCTGGTTCATTCTTTCCCTCCCTCCCACCCTTCCTTCCTTCCTCTCTTTCTCTATCTCTTTCTCTTTTTTTTTTTTGGTTTTGCTATATTGGACCTGCTGAATTACATATTTCATTTCTCAGACATACTGTCTCTTAGAGATTATTTCAATAAAATTTTTGTAGTATATATGGTGGAGAGAATATTCCTTCTTTATTCTTGGACAAACCAGAATGTGAATTGCTAAATTGTCATGTTCACCACTTATGAAATATCTGACCACTTATTTATTTAGTTTTTAGAGAGCGTCTTGCTTTGTCACTCAGGCTGGAGTACAGTGGTACAATTATGGTTTACTACAGCCTTGACCTCCTGGGCTCAAGTGATCCTTATACCTCAGCCTTCCAAGTAACTGGGACTACAGGTTTGCAGCACCATACACAGCAAATTTATTTTAGACATGGGGTCTTGCTGTGTTGCTCAGGCTGGTCTTCAACTCATGGGCTCAAGTGATCCTTCTGCTTTGGCCTCCCAAAGTCTTGGGATTACAGGAATGAGCCACCATGCTTGGCCTCTGGCCACTTTTTTTTAACCTTTCCAAATCTTGTTTCTTAATCTTATAAACTAGGAATAATAATATTTACATATGACATAACATGTGTAAAGTTCTAGCCCAGTAATGACAATTGCAGGTGCTTATAAAATATTGATTCCTTCCCCTTCCCTTTTCTTTTTCTTAGTTCATGCCAAACCTGGAGGTATTTCTGCTGGCTTAGATGTTTGCCCAGTAATCACAAGTATGGGAATCCTCCAGCCCTTTGGAAGTTTCATCTCTCTGAGAGGCCCTAGGAGAAAGCTGGCATTGTTTTTCTCTGACTTTGGGCCCAGGGATCACATATTAACGCAATAGGATTTAAGCAGTGAGTGGGAAAGTGAATGGATTTCTTTTTTAAAGTCATTAATTTACAGTTTCTCAGAAAGGTCCACTGTATCTAGTGACTCATCTTTAGTAGTTGGAAGTTACTTTCACTTTTCAAATTCCGTCAAGTTAGTTAATATTGGAGGGGAATCCATCATCTCTTAAAAGAGGGAACCAACAGGACTTGAGCCAGACTAGATTCCAACTGTCTGCTGGGCACCACGGAAACCCAATTTTCCAACAGGAGGCATTTTCTTTCTTTCTCATCTGGGTCATCCGTGAGGCCAACTGTTTAAGACAATGAAAAATGTTTAAAAGATGCAGAATTTAGTCCAGTTGTGTAAGACCGTAAGCCTGGTCTTAGTGATTAGTTCAGGGAGGCTATTTTTGGGGGTAACTATTCAAGCCCTTGCCCCCATGTTGCTGATGATGAGAGGCTTTACTGATGGTGAAGGACTTTCCCAAATATCAGCTCATTTGATTCTACCAATTTCCCTGAAAGAGAACTATGAGCAGCTCCATTGTACAGATAGAGAAACTGGTACTCCAAGAAGTTGGAGTGACTTGTTTCAGAACCATAACTCCAATCCAGTTTCTACAATTTGTTTTTTTAAGATGGAGTCTTACTCTGTTGCCCACGCTGGAGTGTAGTGGCACAATCTTGGCTTACTGCAACCTCTGCCTCCCAGGTTCAAGTGATTCTTCTGCCTCAGCCTCCCAAGTAGCTGGGATATGGGGATTCAGCCTGTTGGCCAGGCTGGCCTCGAACCCCTAACCTCAAGTGATCCGCCTGCCTGGGCCTCCCAAAGTGTTGGGATGACAGGTGTGAGTCACTGAGCCCGGCTAGTTACTACATGTTTGAAAGCTTGGGCTTCTGAACTAGAAATCTGGGATCCACTGCAGATTCCTTTCCCTGAGCAGATTCCCTCCCTCACCTCATGAAATTAGTATTCAAAGTCTGTAGGCCTTTTGATCCTGCTGCCCTTCCATTTAAAACCCAGCAGGGAGATTCCCATTGCATGCAGGATCAAGCCCACCTTCCCAGGTAGAGCCCATGGGCCTTCCATGACCTGGCTTTCCCATTTCTCTGGACTCACACCTTGCAGTGCCCTGCCTGCCCTGCCTGTGCACAGCCGTAACCACTCACTTGGCCTGTCTTTATGGAGTGCATTCTTTATGGCAGCTATTGTGTTAGGCACTAGGAATACTATGTGAGCAACAAGCCAGCCCAATGTCATGGTGTTGACAGCCCAGTGGGGACCACAGACATTGGTATAACTGTGCTCTGTCCTCTGATGGCAAGGCCAGGGTGCGGCGGTCATGCCTGGCAGCGGTATTTAATTTGTCTGGGGGTTGTGATGGGTTTTCCTGGTGAAGAGTGTCGGGGAGGAGATGGGAGAGCCTTCAGGTAGATCAGGCAGCCTGTGCAGAGGCCCTTTGGCTGGAGGGAGGAGCTGGGCTATTGAGGGCTATGAACGTATCAAGAAGTTGCTGGAAGGTGAGCAGAGCTCTCACTATGTGAGGCCTTATAGGCCCACTGGAGGATTTTGGTCTTTTCCTCTACAGCAGTAGAAGGTAGTTGGCCATTTTAAGGAGAGGGGACAAGATCAGATTTGTGTTTATAAAACACACACTCTGGCTATGCTGTGGAGCATCAATTAATGAGAGTTTGCTGAATTTTCTTGCTATTGTGTATTAATGATAACTAGCCATTTCTGTGCAGGCTGCGTTCTTCCTTTCTATCTGGGACTTCCTGTATCCTTCTGGGTATTAATTCTCTCTTCCAAACAAACCAGACAAACTTTTAGGCTGCCAGAGCAGTAGGTGGTCCTTGGGGGCTGGAGGCTGTCTTAGTTTTCCTAATTACTTAATTCATTTTTTAACAAAATGAAGATAGCATTATTAATCTTATTTGCCTATAAAAATGATCCATATTCATTTTCAGAGCTCAGGAAAGAAAACCTCATTATCCAGAGATGACCTCTGTTAATATCCTATGCTTGGTTCATGTAATAGTCTATTTTAGTTCTATTTAAATGGGATCATACATGTTGAGTCTATTTTAGTTCTATTTAAATGGGATCATACATGTTGTTCTAGTACCTGCTTTTAAAACTTAATTGTACGGCGGCTCACACCTGCAATCCCAGCACTTTGGGAGGCTGAGGCGGGTGGATCATGAGGTCAAGAGATCGAGACCATCCTGGTCAACAGATCAAGACCATCCTGGTCAACATGGTGAAACCCCATCTCTACTAAAAATATAAAAATTAGCTGGGCATGGTGGCACATGCCTGTAGTCCCAGCTGCTTGGGAGGCTAAGGCTGGAGAATTGCTTGAACCCAGGAGGCGGAGGCTGCGGTGAGCCAAGATCGCACCATTGCACTCCAGCCTGGGTAACAGGAGCGAAACTCTGTCTCATAAAAAAGAAAAAAAAAAACTTAATTGTATATATGGATATTTTAAATTAGTCAGATCTCTTCCTCTCTATAATTTAGTGCCTAGCCTTTCTTTTGTGTTTGTATCAGCTTCCCTAACCCTGAATGCCCTATGACGCAAGTGAAACTTTTCTGAGTATTTCACTGTATGACCTATTTTGGCAGAGGTGTCTCACCAATTATATGCACACATATTTTATATACAAACATACCTTCCACACACCATGTATACTTCTTCCCACACACCGTGTATACTTCTACTTTCTTTGTATTTGAGCATTTGCTATATGCCAGATGCTGTTCTAAGGGCTTTGTAAGCAGCAGCTCATTTAATTTCTCATTTTTGAATGAGGAAACTAAGATACTTATCGAGGGAAGTGGAGAGATCTGGGTTTGAATCTGATGCTACAGTGGTGATGTGGGAGCTTGACTTTGCATGGGAGATGTCAGAGGAAGTGCCCTTCTTACACCTGTGGGACATGCCTTGGGTAAAAATCCAAAGCACTTTTGGGACATCTATCATCTCCTTTTAGCATCCCAATGAGAGGGTTTATGACTTTATAAGAGGGAAACTGGGTATTAAGTTCTTAGAGGTAGAATGTTTCTTACAGTATGTTTCAGCAGAAAGCTCCGTCAGCCACTCATTCCTTCCTACATTCTCTTACAAACATTAGTTGAGGGCCTACTGATCTTCCTGCAAGTATAGGGAGATATTAAAGAATTTTCTCATCCTTGAAAAGCATGTGGGCTTGTGGGGAGACTGATACTGACAAGTAACATGCTGAGGCCAAGTGCTGTTTGGGGGATTTATAAAGGATGACGATAACACAGGGGGAGGGGTTGGCAAAGGCTTGGACTCAGTTTTTCCCACTCTTGTTTTATCTCCCCCTCTCCCTCTCCCCTCCCCGCCCCTCCCCTCCCCTTCCTTGCCCTCCCCTCCCCACCCCTGTCCCCATAACATTTCCCTCTCAATTCTCTCCCTCCCTCTCTCCTCCTTCTTTACCCTTCCTTCCTTTCACTGTTCTTCTTTCCTGTTCCTTTTCTCCTTTTCTTTTCCTTTCCTTCAGCTTTATTGAGGTGTAATCTACATACCATAAAATTTACCCATTTTAAGGGTACAATTCAACAAGTTTTAGTGAATTTACAGTTGTGCAATCATCACCATGTGTAAGTACTTCATTCTGTTTTATTTTGAATAATATTCCATTATATGAACATATACATTTGTTTATCCATTCACTAATTGTTGAATACAGGTTGTTTCCAGTTTTTGGTTATTATGAATAATGTTGTTATAAATATTTACATACATGTCTTTGTGTGGACATATGTTTTCAGTCTCTTGGGTAGATTATTAGGAGTGGAATTGTTGGATTGTATGGTAAATTATTTTATAACTGCCAAACTTTTCCAAAGTGTCTGCACCGTTTTATGATTCCACCAGCTATGTATGAGAGTTCTTGAGTTTTAAAAGAGTAGGAATGAGCCATGTCAGTGGTTCTCAAACACTGCAGCAACGGGGCTGGCTGCATAAGAACCAAATGGAGAGTTTGTTAAGGATTTCTGGGCTCCATGCTCCAAAGATTCCAATCCCGTAATTGTGGGTTGGACCTGGCATATGAATTTTAATTTATTATTTTTGAGATGGAGTCACACTGTTGCTCAGGCTGGAGTGCAGTGGCGCGATATTGGCTCACTGCAATCTTTGCCTCCCGGGTTCAAGCTATTCTCCTGCCTCAGCCCCCCAAGTAGCTGGAATTACAGGTACCTGCCATCATGCCTGGCTAATTTTGTATTTTTGTAGAGATGGGGTTTCACCATGTTGGCCAGGCTGGTCTTGAACTGGCTTCAGGTGATCCACCCACCGTGGCCTTCCAAAGTGCTGGGATTATAGGCGTGAGCCACTGTGCCGGCCTGGCATATGCATTTTTAGAAAGCTAAGTGATTCTGCTGTGCACCTTGTTTAGGAATCACTGAGCTGGATGAGCCTGGGGATGGGATGGGCAGGGGAGAAATTTTGGGAACATTCTAGACAGACAAAACACCATGTATAAGAACAGTGTGATAAGCCGGGCGCGGTGGCTCACGCCTGTAATCCCAGCCCTT
>NW_016107360.1:16321963-16335451 GCF_001604975.1 Cebus imitator | reverse complement strand
AAAAAAAAAAAAAAAAAAAAAAAGAACAGTGTGATATGTGAGCATGATAATAGCAGTCGGTGTGTCGAGAGAGAGGGCAGTTAGGAGACTCCTTGCATTAATCAAGACTTAATAAGGAAGCAAGCAATTCATTGACATATCTGTCTAGTTTTCCGTGAAACTTTTCAAGGGGAACTAACTTCTTTTGGAATACTAGACACTAGGCTTCGAGTTTTATGCTTAATTTTCCAACTCTTTTGACTCATTATTATTTTCAGTTTAGAGGCGAGGAAACAGAGGCTTAGGAGGGTAAGTAATAGAGCTGGAACTTGAAACTAGTTCTGTCTGGCTCCTTCCACCATAGCAGTTTGCCTCTATTCTGTGCAGAGCACCGGTGCTAGTACATGTGAATAGGGTCTTGGAGATTTCATTTTCATTGTAGGAGAATTTATTATGCATATTTTGCAACTGATTCTCCAGCTTGCTGTGCAGTCGCTCCTATTTGCCCTTTTCTATGGGTTAGAGGCATATTAGATTTTCTGTAATGGAAATTATAATATTTAAATGTTCTAGGGGGATGCAAAATAAGATACCTTAGTTAAACACCTTGAGGCTCTAGTCTATGTTGGCGTCCATAAAGGTCCTCTGGATGTGTCTTCCCTCCTGGTCCCTGTTGATCAAGGTAGTGTTTACCGACTGTGCCAAAACTTGACGCTGGTTCTCTGGTGGCAGTCAGTCTGAGTGCTACAGAAATGGAAGATTAAAGCCCTCTGTGAATCAGGAATTGGAGTTCTGCGGTAGGGCTGTTTTCAAAGTTGGGTGCGTGATGAAGGGAAACTTGTAGTAATTACTGAACAGATGCCCTTAATGAGGTCTCTGCTGGATTTCCAGCTTGCAGCAAGTGCTCTGCATTGGCACAGGAACGTCGAAGTCACTGGATCATTATGTGACATCACATCCTCCGCTTGTTGTCATAGCAGCTGTAATCATCCCACTGAAAGTGTCCCTCAGGGTGATGGCAAGCTACATCTTTCTTTTAATGTTGATTCATGGTGCTTGCTTTCATGCTAAGGAGAAAAAGAACTAGCATGCCAATGCTCTTCAAAAAGAGAAAAAGCTTAATTTCAGCATGCTATTACTACCATTGTTACTATTCTAGCAATTATTATGCAAGTTAAACATGATTGTGGAAAAATTTATAAAATAGAGACTGACAAAGAGAACACAAAAATCCTACCTGTCATATCAATGTGTAGAGAGAACCACTATTAATATTTGGTGAATATCTTCCTGAACAAAAGAAGTTTTTGCTTAATGAATGTATATATGTACATTATTATTATTTTTTTAAAATATGAGACTATTACTGTATTGTAGTTAATTTTTTCCCCATCTAACATTATCTAATTATTGCCTTTTCATATCAATATTCTTCTTCACATTTCTTTAAAGTGTCATGATTTATTTAGCTGATCCTCTATTGGTGGGTGTTTTAAGTTCTTTCTGCTTTCTTGCTGCCACAAATAACATTACAATAACTATCGTTGTCTCTACATCTTTATAAATCCTTTTTGCCTTAAGAGTTGTTGAGTAGAAAGAATTGAATATATTTGATGCATTTGAAATGTACATAGTAAACCACTCCCACCCTCCCATGCCTTACCAGTTTACAGTTCCCCACGTGAAGTGTGAGTTTTTGTGTTGATGTTATGAACACTGAATTTTAACCTTTAAAGAGTTATAACTTGATAAGTAAAAAATGGGATATAACTATTGTTATTTGACTATTTGTGAGATTGAAACTGTTTTGTTCATGTGTTAATGGACCATCTGTATTTCTTTAAAGAGACTTGTGCTCTACACGCAGCTTATTTCTTTTATAAATAGCACATTGCTGCCTTTCACTAATTTTTCTATTGGGGTGTTTCCTTTAGTTTAGTTTAGTTTTTTTTATAGTCAAGGTCTCACTCTGTTACCCAGAGTGTAGTGGCATCATCTTGGCTCACTGCAGCGTTGAACTCCTGGGCTCAAGTGATCCCTCTGCCTCAGCCTCTCAAAGTGCTGGGATTACAGGTGTGAGCCACCACATCTGGCCTGACTTCCTTTCATTTATGTGACCTTTTACATATTAAAATAGAAAATTAAAATTAAGGCTATTCAGCCTTTGTGATATTTGTTGCAAACAATTTTCAGAGTTTGCAAATATGCCTTTTAACATTGTTTATGTTGAGATGTTAAATTCTTAAATAAGCCAATCAGTTTTATTCATTTATGATACATGTTTAGAAAAACTACACTGAAGAGATTTAAAAATATGCTTCAATGTTTTCCTCTAGTACTTTATAGTTTTATTTTTACATTTAAATCCTTCATCTAAAATTTATTTTGTGATAAGGTAGAGATTTAATTTTGTTTCTTGCCCTCAATTTATCCACTTTTTTCTGCACTGATTTAAAACATTAATTTAATAATTACTAATGTTACATACACAGGCATATTTGGGTCTGCTTTTTCAATTTCCTTTTTATTTTAATTTTTTTTAGAGATAACGTCTCACTCTGTTGCCCAGTCTGAAGTGCAGTGGCGTGATCATAGCTCATGGTGGCCTCAAACATCTTGCCTCTAGTGATCCTCCTGCCTCAGGCTCTCAAGTAGCCAGGACTACCAGTGTGCACCACCACACTCTGATAATTTTTAAATTTTTGTGTAGACAGTCTTGCTATGTAGCTCAGGCTGCTATTGAGTTCTGGCCTTAAGCAATCCTCCTGCCTGGACTTCCCAAAGCAATGACTTTGCCCAGTTCATTTTTGTTCGTTTTAATTCTTGATTAACTTTAAATGTGACCGTTTTCTTTTTTTCTTTTTTCTTTTTTTCCTTTTTACAAAACAATGCTTGGTGAATTCTGCTTCAAAAGAAATAAAAAGCCTTCATTTGAACTTCTTTTTATTTTTATTTTTTGAGATGGGATCTCGCTCCATCACCCAGGCTGGAGTGCAGTGGCGCTATCTTGGCTCACTGCAACCTCCACCTCCCAGGTTCAAGTGATTCTCCTGCCTCATCCTCCTGAGTATCTGGGACTACCGGCATGCACTACCACGCTGGGCTAATTTTGTATTTTTAGTAGAGATGGGGTTTCACCATGTTGGTCAGGCTAGTCTTGAACTCCTGACCTCATGAGCAGCCTGCCTTGGCCTCCCAAAGTGCTGGGATCAGAGGTGTTAACTGCCATGCCCAGTGGTAATGTGCCAGTTTTCATTAGAAAATCCTTAGGCTTTTTGATAGGGTTGTACTCAAGAGCATAACTGCAACTTTCTATGTGGTCTAATTCTAAATCAATTTTTGTACATGTTTCATGGGCACTAAAAATAGGGTACGTATTCTCTTTTCATATATGTTGCCAATGTATTTATTAATCTAATTATATTGTGATGATATAATCAAGACTGATTATCTAGATTAGTAATTATATTAACACAATTATTTACCTCCTTCTCTATTTTTTGGCTGTTTGACCTGATGAAGATGATATGTTTATTAAAGAGTTATCCTATTTGTAGATCCTTGAGTAATTGCCACTCTGTCTTCCATAATGATTGAACTAATTTACACTTCCACCAACAGTGTAAAGGCGTTCCTTTTTCTTCACATACTCTCCAGCATCTGTTGTCTCCTGATTTTTTAATGATTGCCATTCTACCTGTTCACAATAGCAAAGACTTGGAACCAACCCAAATGCCCATCAATGATAGACTGGATAAAGAAAATGTGGCACATATACACCATAGAATACTATGCAGCCATAAAAAAGGATGAGTTCTTGTCTTTTGCAGGGACATGGATAAAGCTGGAAACCATCATCCTCAGCAAACTGACACAAGAGCAGAAAACCAAATACCACATGTTCTCACTCATAAATGGGTGTTCAACAATGAGAACACATGGACACAGGGAGGGGAACATCACACACCAGGGCCTGTTGAGGGTTGGGGTGTTAGGGGAGGGATAGCATTAGGAGAAATAGCTAATGTCACTGACAGGATGATGGCTGGAGCAAACCACCACAGCATATGTATACCATATATCAAACCTGCATGTTCTGCACATGTACCCCAGAACTTAAAGTATTATAAAAAAAGAGTTATCCTAATATAATATGTTCTTGTAAATTTCTTCTCATATTTCAGTTTTTGATTTAAATATATTTTGGTACATTGTAACTTGTTTCATGGAATTTATGAGAATTATATATTCACTATCAATTTTATTGTTTTCCAATATAAAATTATTGGAAATATAAATACCACTAAATGGTATTTACCACTGCCTTTCCACAAATTTACAATATCTTGCGTGTGTATCTGTGTGTATGAACATATTATATTCTCATTATTAAAAACTCAACCAGACGAAAGCATTAAAATCTCCCCAAATCTATTTGTGATGGTTTAGTGAATCCCTTTTATACATTCTGTTGGGTGTGTGTGCACATGAACACACGCATTCACAATTTGCTGTGGGATCATTCTGTGCATGCTGTTGTATAGTCTACATTTTTTTTCCACTTACAAATATGTCATGGTCACCCTTCTGTTGCAATAAACATGAAGTTGAGTAATCATTTAAATGAAATTCTTTGTTCAAAATGTTTATACTTTTCATCAGACCAAGAAATTAGGCTTTTGCCCTTATGTGTTTATTTTACTTTGTTTTAGGTACACTATTTTGTTTTTTTTGACCCAAGTTTATAGTTTCAAAATTTTTAATAGAGGAGATTAATATAATTATTATATTTGCTCTTATTTCTGGCATATCAGTGTTTTCTACTTTAAAAATGCTGTGTTGCCCTTTCCTTTATGTTTTCTTTTTTGGCATATAGATTATATTTTATTTTAAGTTTAGTTTTATTTTTAATTGACAAATAATTGTACATATTTATGGGGTACAATCTCATATTTCAATGCATGTATATATTGTATAATGATCCAATCAGGGTAATTAGCAAATCTTTCACCTCAAACATTGATCCTTTCTTTGTGGTGAGAACATTCAGCATCCTCTTGCCTAGCTATTTGAAATATACAATACATTGTTGTTAACCACAGTCAGTGTACTGTGCAATAAAACACCAGGACTTACTCCTCGTAAGTGCAACTTTGTACCTGTTGACTGAACTTTCCCTATCCTTCCTCTCTGGGCTATATTTTATTTACCTTTGATCTTTTCTAATGTTTGGAAGACATATATTCTATTCGTGGTTATTTTTAATTTTTCAAAAATGTTCTTTTGTTCTTTGATCAGTCTTTTCAGATTGTAAGAGTCATGTGTGAAATGGCACCTCTGGTGATAAAGTGTTGAACACACTGTCATCCTGCCTACTTCTTAGGCTACGTTAATGTATTTGATTTTGGCTTTTCTATTTGATCAGTTTTTATATTTGAGTTTGGTTTTTAGAACAGCTTTATTGAAACAAGTTCTGAAGTTGAGGCAGTAATTAATAGCCTACCAACCAAAAACAAACAAACAACAAAACACCCCAGGACCAGGTGGATTCACAGCTGAATTCTACCAGAGGCACGAAGAGAAGCTGGTGCCGTTCCTTCTGAAACTATTCCAAACAATAGAAAAAGAGGGACTCCTCTTTAACTCATTTTATGAGGCCAGCATCATCCTGATACCAAAACCTGGCAGAGACACACACAAAAAAGAAAATTTCAGGCCAATATCCCTGATAAACATCAGTGAGAAAATCCTCAGTAAAATACTGGCAGACCAATTTCAGCAGCACATCAAAAAGCTTACCCACCACAATCAAGCGGTTTCATCCCTGGGATGCAGAGCTGGTTCGACATACTCAAGTCAGTAAAGGTAATCCATCACATAAACAGAACCAATGACAAAATCCACATGATTATCTCAGTAGAAGCAGAAAAGGCCTTCGATAAAATTCAACACCTCATTCATGCTAAAAAAAAACTTTCAATAAACTAGGTATTGATGGAGCATATCTCAAAATAGTAAGAGCTATTTATGACAAGCCCACAGCCAATATCATACTGAATGGGCAAAAGCTGGAAGCATTCCCTTTCAAAACTGGCACAGGACAAGGATGCCCTCTCTCACCATTCTTATTTAACATAGTATTGGAAGTTCTGGCCAGGGCAATCAGGTAAGAGAAAGAAATAAAGTGTATTCAAACAGGAAGAGAGGAATTCAAATTGTGTCTGTTTGCAGATAACATGATTGTATATTTAGAAAATCCCATCATCCCAGCCCCAAATCTTTTAAAGCTGATAAGCAACTTCAGCAAAGTCTCAGGATATAAAATCAATGTGCAAAAATCATAAGCATTCCTATACACCAATAATAGACAAACAGAGAGCCAAATCATGAGTGAATTCCCATTCACAATTGCTACAAAGAGAATAAAATACCTAGGAATACAACTCACAAGGGATGTGAAAGACCTCTTCAAGGAGCACTGTAAACCACTGCTCAAGGAAATAAGAGGACACAAACAAATGGAAAAAATTCCATGATCAGGGATAGGAAGAATCAGTATCATGAAAATGGCCATACTGCCCAAAGTGATTTATAGATTCAATACTATCCTCATCAAGTCACCACTGACTTTCTTCACAGAATTAGAAAAAAAACTACTTTAAATTTCGTATGGAACCAAAAAAGAGCCCATATAGTCAAGACAATTCTAAACACAAAGAACAAAGCTGGAGGCATCACGCTACCTGACTTCAAACTATACAAGGCTACAGTAACTGAAAGAGCATGGTACTGGTACCAAAACAGAGATACAGACAAATGGAACAGAACAGAGGCCTTAGAAATAATGCCACCATCTACAACCATCAGATCTTTGACAAACCTGACAAAAACAAGCAACGGAGAAAGGATTCCCTATTTAACAAATGATATTGGGAAAACTGGCTAGCCATATGCTGAAAGCTGAAATTGTACCCCTTCCTTATACCTTATACAAAAATTAACTCAAGATGGATTAAAGACTTAAATGTAAGACTTAAAACCACAAAAATCCTAGAACAAAACCTAGGCAATACCATTCAGGACATAGGCATAGGCAAAGACATCATGACTAAAACACCAAAAGCAATGGCAACAAAAGCCAAAATTGACAAATGGGATCTAATTAAACTAAAGAGCTTCTGTGCAGGAAAAGAAACTGTTATCAGAGTGAGCAGCAACCTACAGAATCAGAGAACATTTTTGCCATCTAACCACCTGACAAAGGACTAACATCCAGAATCTACAAAGAACTTAAAAAATTATAAGAAAACAACCACATCAAAAAGTGGGCAAAGGATATGAACAGACACTTCTCAAAAGAAGACATTTATGTGGCTAAAAAACCTATGAAAAAAAGCTCATTATCATAGTCATTAGAGGAATGCAAATCAAAACCCCAATAAGATACTATCTCATGCCAGTTAGAATGGCGATCATTAAAATGTCAGGCAACAACAGATGCTGGAGAGAATGTGGAGAAATAGGAACGCTTTTACACTGTTGGTGGCGGTGTAAATTAGTTCAACCATTGTAGAAGACAGAGTGGAAATTCCTCAATTATCTAGAACCAGAAATACCATTTGACCCAGCAATCCCATTACTGGGTATATTCCCAAAGGATTATAAATCATTCTACTATACAGACACATGCACATGTATGTTTATTGCAGCATTATTCACAATAACAAAGACTTGGAACCAACCTAAATCAATGATAGAATGGATAAAGAAAATGTGGCACATATACACCATGGAATTCTATGCAGCCATAAAAAAGGATGAGTTCATGTTCTTTGCAGGGACATGGATGAAGTTGAAAACAATCATTCTCAGCAAGCTAACACAGGAACAGAAAACCAAACACCACATGTTCTCACTCATAAGTGAGAGCTGAACAATGAGAACACATGGACACAGGGAGGGGAACATCACACACCAAGGCTGGTTGGGGTGGGGTGGGGGCTAAGGGATGGGTAGCATTAGGAGAAATACCTAATGTAGATTGATGGGTTGATGGGTTCAGCAAACCACCACGGCACTTGTATACCTATGTAACAAACCTGCGCATTCTGCACATGTATCCCAGAACTTAAGGTATAATAATAAAAAAAATTATGAAAAACAGCTTTATGGAAGCATAATTTGCCATGAAATAAACCCATCTTAAGTATACAATTCAATGATTTTTAGTAAATTTGCAGAATTGTGCCACTTCCATCAGTATCCAATTTTAAAACATTTCTATCACTCCCCAAAGAATCCACACTCCAAAGACTCCACACTGCAGTTTTCATTGAGTCCACTTTTATATCTAGCTTTCTGCCAATTGTTTATCTTTTAAAACTAGTTTTATTTTTCATTATCAGTCACGTTGTGCTCTTTCTGGACAACAAATTCAAGAAACTTTCTGGAAGCCCCTGTGTGTCTTAAGAGCTTGTGTATCTGAACATCCCTTTTCAACATGACAGATACGTTGGTGGCAGAAAATTGCTGGATCATGTCTTTTCTTCTTCAGAATGCTGTAGGCATTAAGACAGCATCGCCTTGGAGCTAGTCTAGCATTGGAGAAGTCTGAAGCCTGACAAATTTTTCATACTTTGTAGGAAACCTGGTTTATTTGCCTTGGTGCTTATAGGGTTTTAAATTACATTTTATTTAAAACTTATCCTTGTAAATAGTTTGTAAGCATGTGAGTAGATGTCTCTTTTAATGGATTTTTCAGAAAACTAAAGTCCCATTCGATCTACTTATACAGTTAAGGTGAGGAAGAATTTCTTCTATTATACCTTTGATAGTTACTTTTTCCCATTTGTTCTGAGTTCTCCTTCAGGAACGCTCATTAGCCTAATATTGATTTCCCAGTCTTTGTCTTTCACAACTAGAATCATTTTAATTTCCATGTTCTTTCCCTCTGTATTCTACTAGAACTTGGAGAGTCTGTTTTCCACACAACTAAATAGATTTTTTACAGCATCAGTTTGGTTCTAAACCGATTTCCAATATATACTTCTGCAATCGCACTTTTATCTTCTTGGAATCCTTTCTTCTCCCCTGCATTTTTTTTGGCAACTTGTTGCATTTGATTTCCATCTGCCCATGTTTCAGCTTTTTTTTTTGGCTATATAATCCAATTCTCTTTTCACACTTGTGGCATATTGGTATGCACTGCTGCAAGTCCAGTTTCCTGTTTCCATTAGGCCGTCATTGGTGTGTCCTGCTCTGCTGAAGTGGCACCTCCTATCTCCTCCCACTACCTGATTCTCTGGTACTCTGAACATGGTCAAGCCAATTTCCAGTACGTGCTGTTATTACGGTTCATCGTTACAGCATATTGCCTTTATCTAAGACAAATATGTTGTGCTACCATCAAGTCTCTTCTCACCCACATTAGTGTTACACTTTCTAGAATTTGTGGTTTCTGCTTAGATTTCGAAAAGGTGAAGATAGAGTTAGGGATGGGGATAGGAGAACAGACATGAAGCTGAGGAATGAGAGGAGGTTCAAAGCATCTTTCTCTTTCTTCCTTTTGTCTGGTGACCTCTGTTTTATTCATCAAAGCCATACTGTGTCAAGAGCTGAAGTCTAAGCTGCTGTTGTTTTAATTTAGTCCTATCAGTTGCTCTCAGGTTCTAGTATTAGGCTATGGTCAGTTTTAGTTCTGTTATTATTTAAAACAATCTTTTTCTGTTTTTATTGCTGTTTATAAGAACTCAGAAGTATCTGCTTTAGGACTTGTGGCTTTATACCATTTTGGGCCAGATATATCATATCTGATTTTATAAGACTTATATAAAAATTTCTAAATGCCCACTGGAAATTTGAGAAGACTTAATAAAAGTGGGTTTTATAGAAGATTAAAGAAACTATTCATATATGAGTAGAGTCATATGTTGCTTATTGTTGGAAAACTTAGCATACATACGGATTTTTTTTTTTTTTTTTGAAGCAGGGTCTTGCTCCATTGCCCAGGGTGGAGTGCAGTGGTGTGATCATGGCTCAAACCCATCATGACCTCCCAGGCTCAGGTGATTCTCTCACTTCAGCCTCCTGGGTAGCTAGGACCACAGGTGTGCACCACCATGCCTGGCTAATTTTTGTACTTTTTTTTGTAGGGATGGGGTTTTGCCATGTTGCACAGGCTGGTCTGGAACTCCTGGGCTCAAGTGATCTACCTGCTTCAGCTTCCAAAAGTGCTGGGATTACAGGTGTGAACCACTGTGCCCATGCTGCATGCAATTTTTGGGTGATATGGGATATAGGGATTTTTTTTCCCTTATGAATGAGTCCAAGAGCAGAGTAGTAAACACCTGTCATAAAAGCCAGAGTTTTGTTCTTTCTGTCTAATAAAACCCCCCTTTTCCAATTATTTATCCAGATGGTGGTAGTGTTGGTCATAATAATAGTAACTAATATTTATTGAGTGGTTCTTGTGGATCAGGTGCTATGTCACACCTTCACAAGGCTCATTTAATCCTCACAACATTCCTGTGAGATGGCTATTATTATTTCCACGGAAAAGATTAAACAACTCGCTTAAGATCACAGAGCTTACAAGTGGCAGGCCAAGGTTGGAATCCAAGCTCTGTGGCTCCAGAGCTCCAGCACCTGACTGTCACACAGAATAGTCTTGTAAAAGAACTGCCTTTCTTGCAGTCACCCAGGTCCCCTCCTAGATCCTCAGGTTCCATTCAACCCCTGAACTATAGGATTTAATTAAACTGTTTGCCCTTGGGTTGAAATGCCTCTTATTTGTGTTAACATGAGAGCTAAAGGAGACGTTGCATATTTGGGAAGTTTATTTATTTTCTTCCTTGTTTTCTGAGTCATGATTAGATACTGATTACTATCTAGGTAGGAAGAAACACATACTCATTCAAGTCCTGTTTATGCTTGTTTTTGTCACTTCTAATACCTTATTTCTTGTCTTTGCCTCAGTTTGCTTTGCTGTAAAATGGGGCTGACAAATAGTACCTATTTCTTGGGTTATAGTGAAAATTAAAGAGCTAATACATGTAAAGTATTTATAGCTGTGCTTGGTATATGGTAAATAATCAACAAATCTAGTTATTGTTGATATTATCAGTAGTAGCATTATGATACAATTTTCTATTTACATTATGGCCATTTATAAATGAAAACATGTTTGCATTTTCATAAATTGGATATTGAGTTTTACCTATCTTGCCACTTTGATGAGCTGACATCTATAATTATAGGGTTATACTAAGTTAGCATGCTTATATATTAGGTCATTCTGTTAATGAATTTGCTGGATATTTTCAGCAATGGGAATGATCTCTTGTCTTAGACATTCAGTTAAACTCGGGAACAAGTGATTTATCAACTCTCTGTGGTCATGAGGTTTGAGAGTGTGTGCATAAATGAACCGCAAGGGAAACTACACACTGACCTTCTGCAACCATAGCCCTTTTCCAGGAACTGTTTGCAGGGGCAACCTGAAAGACTTAAGGATGTTTTGTTTGTTTGTTTTTCCCAATGTTCCTGCTAATTTGCAGGTAGGGGAAGTCTTAGGTAGAGGCTGGATATGGAAAGGAGGTTGAGCTGTTTTCCTGCTGCTGGCATTTGTTTGATGTCAAAGTCTTCCCTAAAACGTGCTTTTATGTTCACTGGCTTTGTACTTTTTGTTCAGCAAGATTTAATGAGGAAATGGAAGGTATAGGCCACGGAGAGAGTGGTCACTGGCATGAGTGACTATGCAGGTGATGTGCCTACAAGCTCACCAGGGCCACTGATGTCAGTAGGGGCTGGGTATGGGTATCCTGCAGAGAAGATTTTATTCAGAACTTTCTTTTCTTCCTCATTAGCTTGGAAATACATGTCAAAGTGTTCAGGGTCTCATCTGATAAAATGTGTGAGCTTACTTTCTTTGCTAGTAGTGGAAAGGGCATCTATATTAAAAGAAAACATTTTTGCATAGAACTGCAGCATCTTTAGGGGAAGAGCCTGTAGATTTTGGGTAAAAAGTTCTGGTTTTAGTCCTAGATATGCACCTCTAACTGTGTGACTTCGAGCAATAATCTCTTCAATCTGGACCTAAATTATTTATCTATAAAAAGAAGAAATTTAATTCAATCAGTGTGTTCTAGATGGTTCCGTAGAATCTCAGGATCTTGTAGAGTTGCTTTAGAAATTGGACAAACATTTGATTCAACCATCAGTTGTGAAATAAAAACATTATATGAATGCCCTTGTTTTATGACCGTATCAATTTTCTTAAGCACGTTAGCAAATTCTAAACACGTTAATTTATGTTGCAGGACGAACTATTTTTTCTGGTTCATCTTGGAATAAAGCTTCTTCTATGATTTCAGTTTATTTGAAAAGTATTTTGAGATTCCAATGTGAGTGGTGAAGCTCATCCCTACTTTCAAGTTTGTCCCTACTTACCAATCAGAAGTTTCTCGATTCTATGTAACTAAAACACAACAGAGAAATACAATGGCTGCTGAAGCTGATTTAGTCACAACAATAATCCTTAACCCCTGATTTGAAATTTTCACATCCAACACAGCACCTAATTGATCTCACAGACCCATTTTATAATATAAAAGCTTTTACTTGAAAAATAAACTACTAGGTGCGGTTGCTCTCACCTATAATTCCAGTA
The DNA here is from genome assembly GCF_001604975.1 of Cebus imitator. Classification (NCBI taxonomy): domain Eukaryota; kingdom Metazoa; phylum Chordata; class Mammalia; order Primates; family Cebidae; genus Cebus; species Cebus imitator. The sequence goes on along the minus strand of NW_016107360.1, from coordinate 16,322,805 downwards.
TTTTGGGAGGCTGAGGTGAGAGAATCCCTTGAGCCCAGGAATTTGAGTCCAGCCTGGGCAACATAAGGAGAACCTGTTTGTTAAAAAAAAAAAAAAATGGCCAGGCATGGTGGTGCACACCTGTGGTCCCAGCTATTGGGGAGGCTGAAGTAGGAGGATCATTTGAGCCCAGGAGTTTGAGGCTACTATGAGCTGGGATCATGACACTGCACTCCAGCTTGGCTGACAGAGAAAGATCCCATCTCCAAAAATAAAATAAATTCAAAAAATTATGCTAATTCAATGCCATCATGTTCATATTGGGGTTCTGTGTAAAATTTCATTTGAATAAAAGGTTCTACTGCTAAAAATGTTTGAGAAGTTATACTCGATGTTTCTAAGTCCCCTTCTAGTTCTAGAACTCTCTAAGGATTTAACTACCTTCAGGCTTTCCTGCTGTTCTCTGGTGTATGTTTCTGCCCAAGCAATCCTCCATTCTCCTCTTTTGTAATGAGAATGACACTCACGTCATGCTTTGAGATCTCTGGAAAAGATGCAGCGAGATTGATATTCTAGCTGTATTGTTCTCCTCAGGAACCCAACACGGTGAGGGAACTATTTAATCTCAAGAACAATTTGAAAATCACTCAATGTTTTTAAATCTAAAACACTTTTACATTTGATTTCTCTGAACGAGGCTTCCACAATTATGGTGTCGACGCACCTGATTTTGATAATGAATCAATTGGCATCCTGCTGACTGTAGACAGACCTATAGCTGTGGTACCCCCACAAATTGGTATACAAGTGTTTGAAGGCAAAATTCAAACTTTACAACCTGGTTTTTTTTTTTTTTTTTTTTT